>NC_143015.1:9158085-9316523 GCF_055824585.1 Amblyomma mixtum | reverse complement strand
TTTGTTTCGACGTCCCCTGAGAACAGGAGGAGTTTGCACAGGAATACAGAAACATCAAACACTTCAAGACACAGCTGCAGGCACGGCAGCACTACCAAGAAACGGTCGCTAGAGCGGAAGCATTTGCCAAAACGCCTGCTCACCTGCACAATGAAGACGAAAGGGTTAGCGCACCGCATGCTAGTAGTGCCGCCGAGCCCACTGCCGATGCAATTCCTGGGAAGGGTATATGTAGCCCATTCATGTGGTGGCGCTCCCATAATGGTAAATCTATGTTATTAGCTTGCAACGTAAAGGTAAAAACAGTTTAGAAAGGCAAAGAATGAGACTGCGTGAAAGTTAAAAAATGCAAAATAAGTAGGATCGCCGCGTAAATACATCGGGACAGGTTGCACTACACTCCGCCCGGATTTAAAGGAACGTAGAAAAAATTCCACCAAAACAGGGAGGGAACTGAAGCTTCGCTAACTGGATGTATAATAATGTCTGACACTGGTCTCTTCCTTTTTCAGTGCATTGTTGTCGAGGCGCTGAATACGAGCCCTGCTGATGCCATTCAGGAACTCGTGTGCACAGTCGTCAGTCTGCCTGCTTTGGTGCTTGGAAGCCAGGCCTACAGCACGCTGGGTCCTATGATACAGGCGTTCAACACCGCCTTTGGCATTGACTGTACTTCGATTGTGTTCTGCTAAAAAAATCTCATCTAACTGCACATATGCACTACATGAAAGGTTTTTCTGTTTTAGTAACACTCTGCTTTGTTACGATTTATGGAACGAATAAACATTTATTGTCAGAACTGGTGGCTAGAGCTGTTGCTTCTCCCGACTTCTTGGAAATGGTCAGCACCGCCCACTGGACTCCCAGGGAGGCGCTGGCGAGCTTCAACACACACTGCCCCAAGGCTGCTTCAGACGGCTTAAGAAGCTTCAGTTTGTGTTAGATTTACCGAAAGTAAATACATATCAGCAGAATCTGTCACTACTCTGATAGGCCGAGTTATGTTTCAGCAGCAAACGGTGACGCTTATCTACAACGCCCTAGTGAATATGGTGGAAAGCTAGTCTGCATTAACGAATAATTGTTCTGCCAAGCAAACCTTCAGCTCCTTAATCAGAAGTGGTCAGCTTATATCAATAAGCTAAGCATGAGGCCCCTGAAAAATCGTCTTAACATGGTCATTTCGGGATTACTATTGGTACGTAAGAATTGAAAACACCAGTCATTCGATTCATAGTGGTTCGTCTAAAGGTGTCCATATTTTGCCAAATTTGGCGCTCGTCAAAAGCGTGATCTGAGGCACAAGTTGTGAAGCCCCAAATCAGCTCGCCATTAAGCAGTTGGCAGAAGCGGTCAGTGAAGCCCGATCCAATCTCTTGAAGCTGTCACCTCCTTCGTTACTTTCGCATTGACATTCACGGGAGTGATTTCATGTAAAGCAGACATTCATTGGAGTTAACTAATGGAGCTCAGGAAACACTGCTTTCTATACTTCGTCTTACAAGTTGTTTGCCGCACTGTGAAAGGTAGAAATCTCTGGTCCAATTAGGGCCAAGGAAGGCAGCAAATAGCTCCTTAAATAAGTGAGTGGTGTTGTGACTATTTTTCAAAAATGCCCGCAGTAATTGAAAAGGTAGTTCAGGATGCTGTTTTTATATACGATTAGCGCGACGTATGCTGGCAAGGTGTTGGCTAATCTTGCCCGACTTGCATTACCGCCTTGAGCAGCTCTTGAAAGTGTTCAAAACGAAGAGATTGTGGAGATAAATTGCAAGTTTCATCAGTATTTTCATTTTACGCATTTAACCTCGGTTTTCTCCCAGATTTTCGCCTTCGCAAACTGCCCAGCATAGCCTGAATAACGCCGAGCGCATGTATCACTGTAAATGGTAATAAAGTAAAAAGTAAAAAAAAGCTGTGGTTTAACTACTGTTGAACCTGGCCAGAGAGCGAAAGCTGTAATGTATCGGGCTACTAGACGCGGCTGAAGCGGCTTGGCGTGTGTAGCTTTGAGTGCGATCCGGACAACTTCGCTACTGGCTTAAATCAGCAATTTACACGCTGATAATTAAATTTTTTAAACACCTCCGTACATAGCTCGAAGATGCGTTTCTAAGACGTGCGTGTGTGTGTGTGTGTGTGTGTGTGTGTGTGTGTGTGTGTGTGTGTGTGTGTGTGTGTGTGTGTGTGTGTGTGTGTGTGTGTGTGTGTGTGTGTGTGTGCGCAGGGGGGGGGGTGGATGGATGGATGGATGGATGGACGGACGGACGGACGGACGGACGGACGGACGGACGGACGGACGGACGGATGGATGCATGGATGGATGACAGTAGCGTTCCCTTTGAAACTAGGTGGAGGTTCCTAGTTTGGCACCCAATTGGCGGCAGCCACCCCCCCCCCCCCCCCCCCCTCTTCCAGGCACGCCAGAGTAAGGCCTGTAGGGCCTGTAAGTCGCCGCAGCCGAGCAGGGTCGCCTCCCCGCCCTCCCGGGTTGAGTTGGGGATGGGGGGAATAGCCGGGTTGGAGAGGCAGGCCCACACCATGTGATAGGTGTCAGTAGACACCGCTATGAAGTGCGGGCAGCTGCAGTTAAAGGAGGGGCCAAAATGTTTCAGTGCTACCGGGCACAGCAAAGTATTGGTGAGAAGGCAGAGAAGGAGCCTCTCATCCGCAATCTTGACACCTTTTACATGGGCGAGGGTAAAGGTGATGACTATCTTGATAGTAGGCTGTAATATCTTTGAAGGTATACACCGGATTAAAATCGGGTTGCTGATCTTGTAAGGATCGTTCTCTTTCAGGCTGATACAAGCATACCTCCTGTCCCGTCCTAATAAATGTTTTCACCACCACCACCACCACCCCTTTGAAACGATCATGTGGCAGTTGCTACCATGCTCGACTTTATTCCTTTATTTTTGTTTAATTGTCCACTGAATTGCTATTAAAATTCCCCATTTACTTTTAGTACGTTTTCCTACACTTCTAACCTGACGACACCACTCCACTTTAAGCCACCAACCTTCCAATCGCTTGTTGCTAACTTCCACCGCAGGTTTATTTACATGACCATTGTTATCTCTAAACACCAGGGGCCAAGGAAGAGTGACTGTGCCTGCATTGACATCCGGTTGGATACCATCACATTTGAGCCTGAGGTTTTCAATAGTTTTTACAGATTTACCGCACACAGAACATGTGTCATCTTGTTCGTTACATTTCTGTTTGTAGCTGCGCGTTCTAAGAGACCCTGACTTAGCTTCAAAGACTAGGGCACTGCCGCTTGAATTTTCATTGAAGTATTCCTTCCTGATCTGCCTTTTCCGGTATCGAATTAGTTTTACACTATGCTTCTTTTCCACTTCATTATTCAAATTTTTGCCTGCCGTTTTTTTTAACCTGTGGTTTAATGCTCTTTCTTTCTTCGTCCTAGTGTGCAGTATATTTACTGGTTTGTTTCCTAGTTATGTTCCGCCATTTAGAGTGAACGCTGTTTTTGTATAAGTGTTTAAATATCTTAGCTGCCCACCTGTTATCGTCCAATTTCCTCAGGCGTCCTTCATATAGTATTTTACACTGAGCTTCCCATGTTTACATCATTTCACAGAACATATTCCCTTGTACTGCCTCGTTTGTGGTTCTGACGTGGGCACCCAGAGCTAATCTTCCAACAGCTCTCTGATTTACGTCTAATCTCGGCGGAACTTCTGCCCTTGAGCACAGAAACGTATTCCCGAAAGTAAGCACCGGCATCATGTTCCTCTCCAAATAACTCTCAGTACTTCATATTTGTTGTACCTCCATATTACCCTATGTTTCATTATCCCGGCAACTCTTCGCGCTTTCACCTTAAGAGACTGTTCGTGCTTTTCCGTGTATATTTGCCCTTCCTTTATTCATATCACGAGGTAATTGTTTTCGGCCACTCTGTATTTCATGGCATTGTATTGTAAGCACCTGATCAGTTCCATCGTTGAAAATCATCACAGCTGACTTAATTGCGGTAAAACAAGTACGTAGAACGCCTCCTCCATTTCCACAAAAATTCACCAGAGTTTGTAACTCTTCCTGGCTATCGTAGGCATACATTAAACTCGGGAGGCGTTGCTCAACGACCTTTCCGCCCAATCTATACGACAAATTATAACCTAGATTACTTCCTTGTGGCCTTCTTTCCATATTTCTCATATAAACCATGAACAGCAGCGGTGATAGAGAACAGCTTTGCATTAATCCCTTGTGTATGTCCAGAGTTAGCGTACTTTTTGTCCCTTCTCATGTAATATCAACTTCCCTAAAGCAGAAGATTTGACAGCCGTCGCCGTAGCTCAGGGGTAGAGCACCGGACGCGCAATTCGGAGGTCGTGGGTTGGGATCCCACCGGCGGCATGTGGTTGTTTTTTCTTCTTCTTTTCTAATCAATTAGCTTTAAGCGATAACATATTCAGTAATATTCTAGATCAAACAACAGCACAAAATAAATAATGTAATTAAAGATCCCTGTGTCCCTTGGTTTCTTTGGCTGTTGGCTTCTGTCATTATTATCTCAGTGTATTTCACGTAGAAAATTAATTACGTGAGACCTTCATATTTTATCATGTTCCGCAGGAGTTCCCTGTTCACGTTGTCGTATGCACCGCTTATGTCCAGCAAGGCTAAATACAGAGGTCTGTATTCCGCCTTAGCTATTTCTATGCATTGAGTAAACACGAACAGGCTAACATCTAAGCGCTTATCCCTTCTCAACCCGTTGTGAAGTTCTCCGGGCATCTTATTACTTTCTACCCATGACATCATTTTAATTTTTAGCGTCTGCATTACCAGCCTGTATAATGCAGATGTTATCGTAATCAGCCGGAAGGACTTTATGTACATCTTATCTCCTTTCCCATTAACAATCAAATTCATTTTACTTCGTCTCCAGCTGTGCGGAATTTGCTTATTTGTTACGACTGTCTCCAATGCTTTTATCAGTGTTTCCTTGCTTCTTGGGCCAAGTCCATTAATCAGTTTGATTAGAATTTCGTCTATCCCTGCGGATGTGGAGTTAGGAATACTTGATTCCGCCTTTTTCCAGTTAAGACTAGTCAGTTCTAAGTTGTTGTCTATTGTGCTGTCCTGTGTTGCTCCCTCGCTTGGGGGGAATACTTTGTCGTTCCTAAATGACTCAGCTATAACTGACGTAATGTAGTTCACATCGTCTCTCCCTCGAAACATTTTCCCTTAGCACCTTCAATATGTTCATGCTTTCTCTGATATGTTTTACCCAGCCAACTTATATGGTTACAGAATTGTCGTGGCCCCCCTTTTGTTGCATCGATTTAGCTGCAGTAATTTCATCCACATAGAGAGCGAAATGTACGAGGTCTGTTAGAAAAGTATCCGACTTTATTTTTTTTTGCGAACACCTGATGGATATGAAACAAGCGCGCTTGCACCAGCCGACATTGAACCTACCTTCGTGCGCATGCACGAATTTTTTCAGGCCTGCCGATAGCGTCAGTCGCTGGGACGCAGCGTTTGAGTGAGGCAGTGCGCAGTGCTCTCGTCGGTTTTTTTATTCTAAGGAAAATGGCGGAGCGACAGGAGCAGCGCTACTGCAACAAATTTTGCCAGAAACTGGACGACAGCGAAGTGGAAACCGTTCGGCATATTCAGTACGGCTTTCGGTGAAGATACTATGAGCAGCACAAAAATTAAAAAGTGGTACAATTGGTTTAAAGATGGCCGCACATCGGTGGAGAGCGAGCCACGCTCCGGTCGGCCATCAACATGCCGAAATGACCAGGTCATTGCCGAAGTGAACGCTGTGGCGATAAGGGACCGTCGTGTGATCATCCGAGGAATTGCTGAAGAGGTGGACATCAGCAATTTTTCTGCACATTATATTATCACCGAATATTTGGCCATGGAGAGAGTTGCGGCGAAATTCGTGCCGAAGCTGCTTACGGTGGAGCAAAACCAGATTCGTGTTGAAGTCTCACAGGACATGCTAAATTCCACAAACAGTGACCCCGACTTCATCAACACCATAATCACTGGTGACGAGTCTTGGGTGTGCGGGTACGACCCGGAAACCAAATCCCAGTCGTCACAGTGGAAGCATTCCATGTCACCAAGAGCAAAGAAGGCCTGCCAAGTGCGCAACAATGTCAAAGTGATGCTGAAAGCTTTCTTTGAGTCCCTCTGCGTGGCACACCACGAGTACACACCCTACAGGGTAAAACAATGACCAAAGAGTACTACAGGAACGTCCTCTGTCGCCTACGTGGTGCTATGCGGCGCAAGAGACCGGAGTTGAGGTCAATAGGAAATTGGCGCATCCATCACGACAATGCTCCTGCACATTCCTCGCACTTGATTCAGGCTTTTTTGCGGAGCTAAACTCCATCCGAAAGAGGCCTTTTCGGAATACTTCCAACAATGGCAGCACCGCTGGGAGAAGTGTGTGGAGTCCCAAGGAGACTACTTTGAAGGTGTTTGGTTTCCAACGCTCCAGTTATGCCAGTTTTTTTTCTTCGGCCAAAGGTCGGATACTTTTCTAACAGACCTCGTATGTCTGGAATTTGAGAGAGTTGTCGGGGGAGATGAACCAGAGCAATGCTAAAAAGCAACCGGGAAAGCACCGCTCCTTGAGGCGTTCCCTGAGCACCGAGCTGCATGTTTGGGAATGCATGAGGGCTTATTGTGAGGATTGCTGTTCGGTTGCTCAGGAAGGCCGTTATGTAGTTATACACACGGCTGTCTACTTGTAGTGTTTGCAGATGTTGAAGAATGGCAGAGTCATTATCAAATGGCATTATCAAATGCTTTGGTGAGATCTACCGCAAGAATGGAGCTTGTATCGCGAGTTTTTGAATCAAGTATGGGGTGTTTTAGTTAGAGGAATACGTCTGGGGTTGCAAGACCAAGGCGGAAACCAAACATGCAGGAGGGAAGTGTAATATAGCATCACGCAGGAATGACACAACAAGAACGAACGATTTATTCAGGCAGCTCCTTTAATAGCCCGCCGGTGACGTTGTGATCACGTGGTCATGGCAAGGTTTGCCGACGACGCATCATCTGTCCCCCGTTAAAGAGAAAAGCGCACAGGTGGCCGTCGCTGTCTGGTTGATTTTCGCAAACCTGGCGGGCCATTTTCCGTCTAGGATGCTTCTGGGCTATCATGCGACGTGGTCGGAGCGTCGTCCGCAGGTTCCCGCTTGCTAACTTCTCCAGGGGCTCCGTCTTCTGATTCAGCCCGACGTCTCAGTTGGTCCAAGTGCCGCCGCTGAAGACCTTGCTCCGAGTCAACGGAGACCATCCTGGAACCCTGTTAACCATGCACTACTCCTGGAATCCATCTGCGACTTGCTCTGAAATTGCGCATCCAGACCGGTTCACCAACAATAAATTTAGTCGCACCTCCTCTTGGCTGGGTTTCTGCCGACTTTTCACCGGGCGTCATGCAGTCCATCTTTGTTCTTATCTGGTAACCGAATAAGTGTTCCGCGGGCGACTTGCCATCCTTTACAGGCGTTCGGCGATATCGGAATAAAAACCGAGCTATACGCATTTCCACGTCTTTTCCACGGTTTTTCTATAGCCCTTCCTTGAGCGTGCGCAAAGCTCTTTCGGCTAAACCATTCGATTGTGGGTGATAAGGGGCTGTTGTGAGTTGATTTACGTTGTTTCGTGCCAGAAACTCGCGAAAAACGGCGCCCACAAATTGTGGACCGTTATCTGAAAGGAAGGTTTTTGGAAGGCCGAAGCGTGCAAATATTGACCGTAGTGCGTCGACCGTTGTTTGCGAGGTGGCAATTTTCATTGGAATTGCTTCCATCCATTTCGTTTCGGAGTCTACGACGACCAATACTATATGTCCGCACATTGGACCTGCGAAATCGGCGTGTTCTGCTCCATCTTTCCCCGTTTTCTGGCCACGCCAAAGGTGGCATCGCAGCGGCCTGTGCACAAATACAGCATGATTTCACCAGTCGCTCTATGTCAAAATCCAGACCCGGGTACCAAAACAGCGTTCTCGCCGTGCTTTTCCTGGACGTCATACCAGGGTGCGTCTCATGAAGCAGACACAACAAACGCTTTGCCGCCGCCATAGGTAGAACAATGCGATGTCCCCAGTACACCAAATTGTGGCTCACGGTTAGCTCTGTTCCTCTGTTGAAGTACGCCCGGAGATGCTCAAGATCCTGCGGTAGATACGGTGGCCATCCGTCGGCAATCCATCTTTTGACCTGTTGAAGAGTGGCGTCTCGGTTTGCCATTTGTTCAACCTCCCGGGCGCCGACCGCTGTTTCCTCAAGACACTGGGCATACAAAACGTATTCGTCCGTAGCGACCTCCCGCGGCTCCGTAACCGGCAATGGCAAGCGACTGAGAACGTTTGCATTGGAATTTTCGCTGTCCTTGCGGTACTGCAATGTGTAGCTGTAGTTGCCAAGGAACAAGGTCCAGCGCTGTATTCTCGCAACTGCCATCGGTGGTATTGCTTTGCCTGTATTGAATAAACCAGTAAGAGGCGTGTGGTCGGTTACTAACACCAACTGATGTCCGTACAAGTAGTCCTTGAACCGTGCGACACCGAACACCAGTGCCAGTGCTTCTTTTTCTAACTGAGAGTACTTGCGTTCTGCCTTGGTGAGTGTCCCGGAGCGGAATCCGATGGGGTAGTCAACACCGTTCACGCGGTGTTGACCAACATCCCACCCTCGTCGCCACGGTTATATAGCATCACGCAGGAATGACACAACAAGAACGAACGATTTATTCAGGCAGCTCCTTTTATAGCCCGCCGGTGACGCTGTGATCACGTGGTCATGACAAGGTTTGCCGACGACGCATCAGGAAGGAGCTCTCGTTCCTCGAGGAAGTTGCAGAGTTGTTCATGGATTACATGTTCCATTAGTTTTCCCACAAAAGATGTGAGAGAAATCACCGATGTTTGGTGGGGAGAAGCAGTTTGCCTGGTTTTGAGATAAAGACTACTTTGACCTCTTTCCACTGGGGCGGCAGGCTGCCTTTTGCCATCATTCATCAAAGTAGTCGGTTAAGGCCGTTATGGACGGGATGTCTCAACGGCGTAAACCTTAGTTGGTGACTCCAGCGAGCCTTAGAGCCAAAGAGGTATTTATGATTTAAACTCATAGTTTTTCAGCGCAACGGCACACAGCCAAAGAAAAGAAGCAGGAAGAGAAGAAGGCTGACACAGCGATGACTCATCTGTATCGATCGCTTCATGCAGAGACGCGACACATCAGTAGCTAGGCCAGAAAAGACGCCCGGTCCTTTATTGCGCATAGATTTATAGCTGCGGCTGCAGCGAGGGAAAGGGAAAGGAAGAAGGGGCGTTGACATGTTATCAGGCCGCTTGCTTGATAGCCACATCTGATACATCTTCTTTCCTCTGTGAAAAGATCAGTTTTGACAAAGCTCTAAGAAATTTGCCGAAACTTGTGATCATAAGTCAGCCGTTTAGGTTCCATGCGTGGCCGGGTTGTCCTGCGTGGAATGGCTGGCATGGTTGATCCAGTAGCTGCACCTGATGCTGTGAACTGCGTGCTTGTGGCAAGTCCATCACGTGGCAAGTCCATGCTTGATCCACCAGCTGCACCTGATGCTGTGAGCCGAGTGCTTGTGGCAAGTCCATCACGTGGCTCACCCTGTTCATCGGCGGTACCATGACTTGAAGTTCATGTAGCCTCGGAGCGGATGTCCACGTCGTCGTCGCTGTCATCGATGACGTTGTAGTGCTCTTGGGTTCGCAGCAGATGTTGCCTATTACGCCTTAGAAGACGGTCGTTGTCCATTCTCACGATGTGGGATCGTGGAGCCACCTTCTGGAGAACCATCGCTTTGCGCGACCATTGGCGGTCGTCACGAACCCGCACCGTGTCTCCTTGCTGCAGTGGAGGCAGCAGTTTGCCCTTGGACGACTGGCGGTGCTTGACTACCGGGCGCTCCTGTTCGACGCTGCATTCAGGCAGAGTAGTGCGCAGCCGACGACCCTGCAACAATTCTCCCGGTGATTGTCCGTCCTCTAATGGGGACGCGCGATATGATAAAAGACCCATCCAGAAGTCGTCACGAGACTCTGCAGTTTTCTTCATAATGCGCTTGACTATTTGTACTCCTTTCTCGGCCAAACCATTCGACCGCGGAAATTCAGGGCTCGAAGTAATATGGACAAAGTCATAGCGCCGTGCAAACTCCGCGAACTCTTGGGAAGCAAACTGAGGTCCGTTGTCGGTACACACTTGGGCAGGAATTCCGTACCGCGCAAAAATAGACGCAACCTTTGTAATGACTTCGCGCGCAGTGGTGACGGCGAGTTTCTCAACGTCTGGAAAGTTTGAATGCGCATCAAACACCATTACGTACATGTCACCAGCGAAATGAAAAAGGTCGATTCCCACCCGGTGCCATGGCACCTTGGGTGTTGGCCACAAAATAAAAGGCTCAGAAGCTTGCTTGTAGGCGTACTTTTGGCATGCGCTGCATTTGCGAATGAGCGTTTCAATGGCACTGCCCATTCCTGGCCAGAAAATCAGGCCCCGAGCTCTGGCTTTACTTTTATTCAGCCCAAGATGTCCCGCGTGCAACTTCTGCAGCATCTCCACTCTCATTGTCTTCGGTACGACAATTTTGCATCCTTTCAGCAGTATTCCATCAATTTCCGATAGTTCTGCTGCAAATGGCTTTAACTCTCCTTCAATCTTAGTTCCTTGTGCCACCTGCTCCAAGACTTTGCTCAAGTATGGATCCGCTAAAGTCTCACTTTGCAGGCGCCGTTTTGTTGGTGTGCTTACTATGTTTGAGAGGACCTGTACAGCATGAACGTCGACGTCTTCGGTTGACTCCAGGACGGCACGGACGGCAGGAGCACGGGACAGCATGTCCGCTAACAGCAGGTCCTTGCCCGGAACAAACTGGAGTTCGTAGTCATAACGAAGAAGACGAATAAAGAAACGCTGCAGCCTTGGTGGCATATCTCCGATTGCCTTTTTCGCGATTGCCAGCAAAGGTCTGTGATCCGTTTCAATGACAATCTTGCGGCCATATACCAGCTGGTGAAACTTTTCACATGCGAAAACAATGCCCAGGGTTTCTTTCTCGATTTGCGAGTACCGTGTTTCGCTATCGGTGAGCGCTCGCGAAGCGTACATGACTGGGCGCCACTCACTGCCATGCTTCTGCAACAATGCTGCGCCTAACCCTAGCCCAGGTGCGTCAGCCGAAATTTTGGTTTCTTTCTTCGCGTCGAAGAAGGCCAGCACAGGAGGCGTTGTTAATGCTTCGCAGACCTCTTTCCACTCACGCTCATGAGCCGAACTCCAGTCAAAAACGACGTTCTCCTTCACCAAGCTGCGAAGTAGGGACGTTTTATCGCTCAGTCGAGGCACGTACTTGCGGAAATAGTTAACGACTCCAAGCATTCTGCGTACTGCACTTTTGTCATTCGGGTGTGGCATAGCTTGAATGCTTGAAATTAGATCAGAACTCGGCAGTATGCCATGTTCACTGATGACGTCTCCAAGAAATGTTATTTCCTTCACACCGAAGGCACACTTCTCACGGTTGAACGTAAGACCAGCTTCCTCTGCCCTTCTCAGTGCTGCTCGCAAGCGCTCATCATGCTGCTGTTTGCTGTTGCCACTGATTAGCACGTCGTCAACATATACATGAACCCCTGGCAGGCCGTCGAAGATCTCTGCGAGCGTCTTCTGGAAGACCTCACTAGCAGACGAAATACCGAAAGGGAGCCGAAGGAATCTGTAGCGGCCGAACGGAGTCGCAAACGTGCATATTCGCGACGTGGCCTCATCTAACGGTATTTGGTGGAAGCCGGAGTTTGCGTCAAGGCGGGAAAACAGTCGCGCCCCTGACAATTCGCACTCAATGTCTTCACGTCCGGGCATAGGGTAGTGCTCACGCATGATGTGCTTGTTAATTTCTCTTGGGTCCATGCACACCCGGAGGCTTCCATTCTTTTTGCGAACTATGACCAAGGGACTCACCCATTCGGTGGGCTCGTCTACCCTTTTGATGATGGACGCCTTCTCCATGCGGTTGAGCTCTTCACGTAGTGGTTCCCTTAGGGAGAAGGGTACCCTCCTAGCTGGTTGTACGACTGGAACCGCACCGGGCCGCAGGACCATCTTGTAGTGTCGTTTGACGCAGCCGGTTCCACTGAAAAGGTGCGGGGCCGTTTGCTCTGGTGTTTCATGCCCATCCTGCATGTTAACGGCATCGACAACTGATGGAATGAGGCCAAATTGCAGGCATGTGTTAAAGCCAAGGATTGCTTGTCGGCCTTTTTTCACGATAAAAAAATTCGTCTCGTGCTTCGCTTTGTTCAGGAGCAGTGATGCTGTGGCGACACCCACGTGCTTGATAACGCTGCCATTGTAGGCAGTAAGAACCGCTGTACTCTTGCGCAGGGGCGTTGTACTGCAGATGCGTCGAAAGATGCTGAGGGGAAGAAGGTTTGCCTGGGAGCCCGTGTCAACTTTGAAACTGATGACGCATCCGGCAATCTGGCCGTGCATTGTCCAATCTAGCCCTGCTTGCCTGTTGACACTACATATGCTGACGTCCAAAACTTGGAAGTTTTCATCGCTTTCCACCTCTTCCTGTACTTGGTTGACTTGGCGACTTCTGCAGCACAACGAGAAATGATTCATTCTTTTGCAAGTGTAGCAACGCTTCCCGTAAGCTGGACACTGTCGCGGCGCGTGCGCCTGGTTGCACTGCTTGCATCGAATCCGCCTTTCTTTACCAGACTGGTTTCTTACGGCGTAGTCAACGTGGACGTCGCCTTTGGACCAGGTAGCATTTTGCTGCGCGGCAGTCTCCGCTGCCTTACACATCTCTTCTGCTTTCTGCAATGTGAGACTCTTATCTCGTAGCATCTTTTCTCTGAGCGGGGTACTATTAGTGCCGAAAACAATCTGGTCTCGTACCATGGATTCTTCAAGGCCACCAAAATTGCAGAGCTTAGCTTGCGTTCTGAGGTCTCGTGCAAAGGGCTCAAATGGCTCGGACTCACCTTTTACCCGCATACGAAATACATGCCTCTCGTAGACTTCGTTTTCTTTTCCGTCGAAGTAACTGTCAAATTTCTTGAGCAGCGTGTCGTAATCATCTTTGCACTCATCTTTCGCGTAGCTGAAGTTGTTGTAGATGTCCAGTGCCTCGTCGCCGGCAGCGCTTAGAAGGATCGCTGCTTTGACTGCTGCTGACTTTGGGGTGGCGGTCGACGTCGCTGTCAGGAACAGTTGCAGCTTCTGCTTGAATATTAGCCAGTTTCTTCTGACATTCCCAGTCAACTGCAGTGGTCCTGGCGGTTTCACGATGTCCATTGCTTCGGCTGCTTGAATAATCCAGCTGTGCACACCGGGCCACTTCTGACACCATGTATCGATCGCTTCATGCAGAGACGCGACACATCAGTAGCTATCCCAGAAAAGACGCCCGGTCCTTTATTGCGCATAGATTTATAGCTGCGGCTGCAGCGAGGGAAAGGGAAAGGAAGAAGGGGCGTTGACATGTTATCAGGCCGCTTGCTTGATAGCCACATCTGATACATCATCTGTTTATTTAGGGACGCACACACGGAGCTTAAATACATTCAGAGCAGCGCGGTGCACATCGTGGAAGGTAAACAAGAAAAAATAAAACTCGTTTCACATCTTTATCGCGAAAACTTTGAAAGGAACATCTTTTCTGCAGCATACAAAAAAACTGTAGTGTTGGTGGCACATTATGACCCTGCTCTCTGAATATAATATGCCTCTATCACGGGTTGTTTTTGATTTGCTTGTGCTCAGAATCCTCACTCCCGAAAACACCGGTGTACAATCGTTGCAAGTAGCGCAGTGCTCGACAAGGTTAGCACCTTCCCCATTCCTTAGGTCCCTTGCGTGCTCCCTGAGCCGGTCTTTGAGGCAGCGCCCAGTTTGCCCGATGTACGATCTGCCACACGTAAAGGGGATTTCGTACACAACGCCTGTGGCGCATTCCGCAAAGCGGTTCACGTGCCTCTTTTTACACCCAGGTTTTTGTTTTCACCTATGATGCGTCGGGGAAACTGGGCAAGTTTCCGAGGGGCTGAGAAGACCAAAGGCACGTTGTGCCGGTTTGCCACCTTCTTGAGCCCATGGGATACTTTGTGCATGTGTGGCATCACTTCAGGCCTTACTTCAGCCTGCGGAGGGGTTATTGACTCCTTGCTAGTTTTGGGCTTCAACTTCTTCAAGAGCGCTTCTGCAACAGCGACAACAAGCGACCCAGGGAAACCGGCGGCCTCAAGCCTAGCCAATTGTTTCCCGAGGCTATCTTGCATATCATGTACACATGGTTTTCGGAGCGCAGACTCTAAGCAGAGTTTAGCGTTCCCTCTCTTCACAATTTTCGAATGGGATGAATTTTAAGGCAGTAGCTCTTTTTTTGTGCTCTGGGCGAGTGACCAGGAAACATGCTTATTGGTGAATCTAATTCTTAAATCCAAGAACTGCAGGCAGTCTTCAATCGGGAGCTCGTACATGAAAGTGAGCCCCCTGCCATGCTTTTCGAAGTCATGCAGTACACTCATAAGTGTATCCTCATTGGGAATGGCGCAATGTTTGTTTAAAACAATTAAAAAATCATCCACGTAACGAAACACTTTTGTAACACATTCTCTCTTAGAATGATTAAAATGATCATGCAAATGGCAGTCAATGCACGCTAAAAGATATCACATAAAACCGGGGCAATGCATGACCCAATACAAAATCCCCTTCTTTTGCAGATAAAACTCATTGTCAAAGGCGATAAACGTACTACACAAATAAGACTCTAAAAGCACTAAAAAGTTTTCTACAGTCATCCCCGATGCATTCTGAAACTGAACGGGTCCGTTATCGCCAACACATTCCTTGGCAGCAGCAAACAGTTCTTGATGCACAGCAAAACTTTTATCCGACCTGTTTTAGAATACGCCTCTGTTGTGTGGGACCCTTATACAAAAGAAAACATTAAAACACTCGAAAGTATTCAAAGAAAGTCAGTGCGATTTATTTGTAAGTCATACAGCTGGCAGACGTCCCCTACCATGCTACTTGAGAAAGCAAATTTGGAGTCTTTGCAGCTCAGGAGATACCGCGAGAGGCTTAAATATATGTTCATGATTGTTCACAACAAATTAGGAATTAACAGCAGCAAGTACATTGAGCTCGTCCCGGGTCGTTCGACACGATCCTACCATTCTTTAAAAGTGAAGGAATACTCATGCCACACTGAAACATACAAGAATTCTTTCTTCCCCCGTACTGTGCGGGAATGGAATGTCCTCAAAGCGAATATTGTAGAGGCTTCTACTGTGGAGTCGTTTACGGCGTCGCTTAGGAATTTGTAACAATTTTGCGGCATTCAACATTTCCTTTTTTTTCTTTCCCCCAGTGCTCATTTTGACGCGAGATTCGTCTAATATTGTGTAATGTTGTTTCTTTTCGTCGTTCATTTTTTTTTTCGGTATTGTGTGCTGAGTTGCGTGTGCCTCAAGGAGGTTTTTCTTTTTGTCAAAGTGTATTTTACACCCACTCCTGCTTAAGGCTTTGCAATAAAGCCAGCAGTCTTCTGTAAATAAATAAATAAAAATACCAACTAGCCCAAGAACTAACTCCACTGAGGTATTTAAGAAAAAACCAGCCAAAAAGACGAGGACAAAGGAGAGACGAGGCAAACACAACGACTGGCCTTCATTGTGTGTGCCTCGTCTCTCCTTTGTCCTCGTCTTTTTGGCTGGTTTTTTGTGTGTACCAACTAACCCAGATTTCAACTCTCCTGAGGTATTCATGTTCTGAAGCTCTGCCTAAGTGATAGGCTGATTTAGAAGGTCATTAGGGTGCCCGTGGTAGTCCGCGTGGAACGTTCGTTGGAGAGGTGGTACGTCTCCTTGAGTTCCCCACGCAGCTCTCCTGGCAAAGTGGGGGAGGTGTGGAATAGTTTCTTGAGGTTGTGTCGTTGCAGTGTCGTATACTGGGATGAGTCGAGGGGCAGTACAGCTTTCTTCGATAGCGGCTGGAGCCCAGAAAACGTGGTCGTTGTCCTCCAGCGTAACGTCATCCTTCCACACACAGTCCTGACCGTCACCGGCAACCGCACCTACCTTCCGATTCTGAACTTCAGTCTCTCTCCCCAAGTTTTACCCTGTGGCATCGCGCTCGCTGAACTGGTTCCATTGGCCGAATGTACAGTTTCTGCTCTAACAGCTGTGCCTAACGCTGATCTCCATGCCCTTCCCCGCTCGGCCGCTTCACGCCCGGACCCTACTTTTGCGATGATCGCGGCGGATTTGCCACCTGACCACGCCAACGCCCTCTGCGCCCTTTTAGCTTCCTACAGTGATGTCTTCGATTTCGGGAACCGTCCTCTTGGCCAAACTTCTGTCGTGACCCATCGCATCAATACGGGTGATGCCAGCCCTATACACAGAAGGCCCTATCGTGTTTCTCTTCCTGAGCGCCATGTCATCCAAACCGAGGTGGACAAGATGCTGGCGAACAACATCATCGAGCCTTCTAGCAGCCCTTGGGCATCCCCTGTAGTGTTGGTCAAAAAGAAAGATGGCAGCTGGCGCTTCTGTGTCGACTATCGTCATCTTAATCAAGTAACGAAGAAAGACATCTATCCTCTTCCGAGAATTGATGACGCCCTCGACTGTCTACATGGTGCCAGCTACTTTTCTTCTATTGATCTCCGTTCAGGCTACTGGCAAATCGCTGATGACGAACGGGATCGTGAGAAGACTGCCTTTATCACCCCCGATGGCCTGTACCAATTCAAAGTTATGCCTTTCGGCCTCTGCAACGCTCCTGCCACCTTCGAGCGCATGATGGACTCGCTTCTGCGTGGCTTCAAATGGACAACGTGCTTGTGCTACCTAGATGACGTTGTCGTTTTCTCCTCAACGTTCGAAAGCCACATACGCCGTCTTGCTACTATCCTTGCGGTCTTCCGTCGCGCTGGTCTCCAACTGAACTCCAAGAAGTGCACCTTTGGCCAGCGCCAAATTAAGGTCCTCGGCCACTTGGTTGATACGTCTGGTGTAAAGCCCGACCCTGACAAAGTTCGTGCCGTTCGTGAGTTCCCCACTCCCCGTTCCTCGAGCGATGTGCGCAGTTTCCTCGGGCTCTGCTCGTATTTTCGCCGGTTTATCCCGAACTTCGCCGACACGGCCCGTCCCCTTACCACCCTCCTGAAGAAGGATGTCCCTTTCTCCTGGGGCCTTGACCAAGCTCGCTCCTTCACGGCACTTGTTGCGGCCCTCACGGCTCCACCTGTGTTGGCCCATTTCGACCCATCTGCGCCTACGGAACTTCGCACAGACGCCAGTGGCCATGGTATTGGCGCCATTCTTGCGCAGCGGCAACACGAGTACTTTCGTGTGATTGCTTACGCCAGCCGCCTGCTCTCCCCTTCCGAACGTAACTACTTTATTACGGAGCGGGAGTGCCTTGCTCTTGTTTGGGCGTTAACAAAATTCTGCCCTTATTTGTTTGGAAGGCCCTTCTGCGTAGTTACGGATCACCATGCTTTGTGTTGGCTGTCCTCTCTTAAAGACCCTACAGGACGTCTGGGTCGCTGGGCCTTGCGTTTGCAAGAATACACATTTAATGTTGTCTACAAGTCCGGCCAGCTGCACCAAGACGCTGACTGTCTGTCCCGCCATCCTGTCGATCCCCCTGACTCCCACACACGTGATACCGACGACTGTGTACTGTCCGTATCAGACTTTCTGAACATTGGTGACGAGCAGCGCCGTGATCCAACTCTGCGCCTCATAGTCGACCGCCTCCGCAGCGACCCTTCCGATCCTGCTCTACGAATGTTCGTGCTGCATCACGATATTTTGTACCGGCGCAATATGCACCCAGATGGCGCCGACCTCCTGCTTGTCGTCCCGACCCATCTCCGCTCCACAGTACTTGCCCAACTTCATGACGCTCCTACTGCCGGGCACCTAGGCGTCTCACGCACGTACGACAGCGTGCGCAGGCGGTTCTTCTGGCCTGGCCTTTACCGCTCTGTCCGCGGTTATGTTGCTGCTTGTGATCAATGCCAGCGCCGGAAAACGCCCCCACTTCCACCCAGTGGCCAGCTTCAGCCCATCGACATCCCGACTGACCCATTTTTCCGTGTTGGTCTCGACCTGCTTGGTCCTTTCCCCCCATCAACATCCGGGAACAAGTGGATTGCCGTTGCGACCGATTTTTTTTTTTGGCAGCGGCAGCGGCAACCGACACAACTGTGACGTTCTTCAATTTTAAACCCAGGTATCTACCGGAACTGGAATTCATCTAGGCCTCATCCTGACTGTTCATCGCAAGACCGCTACTACATCACTGCGCTATTGAATCGCCGTTTCCCTGCACGTGTGCTGCCAGCTTGGTTGCTGACGTGGCCGCCGACTCGAACCGTCGCCTATTGAAAGCTGGCCCAGCCTGCATCTGGTCTCATTTTGGCAGCGGCAGCAACAACCGACACAACTGTGACGTTCTTCAATTTTAAACCCAGGTATCTACCGGAACTGGAATTCATCTAGGCCTCATCCTGACTGTTCATCGCAAGACCGCTACTACATCACTGCGCTATTGAATCGCCGTTTCCCTGCACGTGTGCTGCCAGCTTGGTTGCTGACGTGGCCGCCGACTCGAACCGTCGCCTATTGAAAGCTGGCCCAGCCTGCATCTGGTCTCATTTTGGCAGCGGCAGCAACAACCGACACAACTGTGACGTTCTTCAATTTTAAACCCAGGTATCTACCGGAACTGGAATTCATCTAGGCCTCATCCTGACTGTTCATCGCAAGACCGCTACTACATCACTGCGCTATTGAATCGCCGTTTCCCTGCACGTGTGCTGCCAGCTTGGTTGCTGACGTGGCCGCCGACTCGAACCGTCGCCTATTGAAAGCTGGCCCAGCCTGCATCTGGTCTCATTTTGGCAGCGGCAGCAACAACCGACACAACTGTGACGTTCTTCAATTTTAAACCCAGGTATCTACCGGAACTGGAATTCATCTAGGCCTCATCCTGACTGTTCATCGCAAGACCGCTACTACATCACTGCGCTATTGAATCGCCGTTTCCCTGCACGTGTGCTGCCAGCTTGGTTGCTGACGTGGCCGCCGACTCGAACCGTCGCCTATTGAAAGCTGGCCCAGCCTGCATCTGGTCTCATTTTGGCAGCGGCAGCGGCAACCGACACAACTGTGACGTTCTTCAATTTTAAACCCAGGTTGGTGGATACGCCCTTTGTTTTCACGCCAAGTTGTAGTCTGTTGCTGCTGCTACTGCCAAGTGTTTGTGTCCATTGCTGCAATGTCGCCGGATATCGCAAAAGCGCTAAAAGAGTTCAGGCAGGAAATGCGCGACATGAAAAGTACAATCGAGAAGGAACTACGAAAGGAGTTCAAAGAACTGAAGTTGTCGATCGACTTTTTCAGTGAGCAATTTGATGCAATGGCCAAGCGCTGCACAAAGATTGAGAAAGAAAATGTGTCACTAAAAAAGGAAAACGCCGCTTTGTCTGAGGAGTGCAGTCAGCTAAGAAAATTGGCTATGGACTCAGAGCAAAGGCTTCCAAATCTAGAACAGTACTCGAGGAACCGTAACCTTGAGGTCAAAGGCATTCCGCTGATGGAGGGCGAAAGCCTCCCAGCTGTGCTAGAGAAGCTGGGGGACGTCATCCAGGAACCAATCAGTGAGGACGACATAGACGTTTGCCATCGTGTGCCCAAGAAGGATGGCGGCTGTCCTAATGTCGTTGTGCAATTTCGCACACGTGGAAAGCGCAACGCTGTCCTTGAGAAAGCCCGCAAGAATCAGGTCCTCCATTCAGACCTTGGGTTCACTGGTGATTCTCTGATCTATGTCAATGAACACTTGTGTATGGCTCTGAAAGAACTGCTCAGCAGGACTGTCGCTCGAAAAAAGGACAAGGGGTGGAAATACGCGTGGACAAAAGACGGAAAAATCCTTGCCAGGAAGACGGATACATCGCGTGTGCTTCGCGTAACATGTATCGAAGATTTAGAAAAGGTTCAGTAAGGCTGAAAGACGCCCCTCAGCCACCTTTGCTGTTTGACAATCATGCCCAGCTGCTTGTTAACGCCATGTGACGTAACAAAACTGCATCGGACAAATAATACTAAAAATAGCACATCCTTTTTTCACCTTAACGCTCGATCTGCTCGGAATAAGGAGGACGATCTGTATGCTCTGCTTTCTTCTTTTGGTTTTTCTTTTGATGTCATCATGCTTTCTGAAACTTGGTACCAGTATGAACATGAAGTTTTTAAGTTGTCAGAGTATGACAGCCATTATCTTAACCGTCCTTCTAGTAGAGGAGGCGGTGTGCTGCTCATGGCAAAAAAGGCCTTATCAACAGAAAAAATTGAAAAATACACACAAACAACTCCAGATTTCGAAATCTTGACGGTCATTTCTTCCACAAACATCTTTTCCGTTCTATACCGCCCACCATCTGGCAGTATACCAAATTTTCTTTCATTTTTGGATAATTTTTTAGAATGGGTTAATTACAACAATTACAACCTTGTATTAGGAGGCGATATTAATATTAATATGCTTCATACCTCAAAAGCTCGATCAGACCTCATCACAATACTCGAAGCCAACACCTGTATTAACGCCATTAACAGGCCCACCCGAATTCATAACGATTCTGAAACATTATTAGACGTATTTTTAACAAATATAGACAATGAGAAACATCATTCTGGCGCCATTGGCGCCCACATCAGCGATCACTTGCCAATATTTCTCATTACTGACCACAAATTAACACAATCATCATTCCTGGCAACGCGTGACATGACATATCAGGATATTAACCCATTTACTCTGGAACAGTTTCGCAATGAAATATCTCAAATCAGGTGGGAACAAGTCTACAACGAATCGCACCCGGACACTGCTTACGACACTTTTCTGTCATTATTTAAGTCAGCTTATAAGAAAACTTTTTCCCGCAAAGCAACAAACAATAAAAAGACTCGTAAACCATGGATAACGAACCATTCTTTAAAACTAATTAAACAAAAGGACGCTCTTTTCAAACGCTTTATTGAAACAAAGGATCCTGAAGACCTACGTGCTTTTAAGGCTTTCAGAAACAAAGTGACAAATTTTTTAAGACAAAGAAAAAGGAACTACCTTCACAACCTTTTTAACACGGCAGTTATGAAACGCAGTGACGTTGCATGGCGAAGACTTAACACGGTTCTTGGTCGAGACGGCCGAAATTCAGAGAGCCCAGAAGGCTTGGTGTTAAATGGCACACCATCATCGGGATCATCACTGGCTAACGCATTCAACGAATTCTTCACCACCCTGGTGACTGATTCCCACGATTCACGGAGCGTAAAAAACATTAAATATTCCTCCCGTGACAGCGCGTTTTTAAAACCAACTAACTCTGAAGAAATTTGCGACACGTTTCTCACCTTCAACAACAGCAAATCATGCGACTCGGATGACTTACAGATACGCCCCGTCAAATACGTCATAGACATCATCAGTCCCATCCTTGAGCACGTGTACAACCTTTCCTTCGCACATGGCATATTCCCTAAAGGTATGCAGACAGCAAAAGTGAGCGTTCTGTTCAAAGGCGGCGATAAACAAAGCCTAACCAATTACAGACCGATTTCTATTCTTCCAGTTTTTTCAAAGGGATTAGAAAAGTTAATTAACAACAGGATGACTGAATTTTGTGAAAAGCATAACATACTAGCAAAATCTCAGTTCGGATTTAGAAAGGGACTTTCAACTGAATTAGCACTTCTAACTCAAAAAGAACTCATTTTGCATGCAATCGAAAGCAAATTACTAACTCTAGGTGTATTTGTTGATTTCTCTAAGGCCTTTGATCGCCTAAATCATACTACATAAATAAAGAAACTTGAAATCTACGGATTTCGAGGGGTATTCTTAAGTTTACTGAAAAGTTATCTCCAGTATCGCCAACAAAGAGTGCACATTAATACTCACATATCTGAAATTAGACAAATTAACAGCGGGGTGCCTCAAGGGAGTATCCTCGGCCCATTGCTGTTTAATATTTACATTAACGACATAACATCTATTGATGAATCAGCTACGTTTATTATTTACGCCGATGACTCTACCATATTTTTTACTTCACCTACTTCGGTGGGCTTATTCGACCGAGCAAGCCTTACATTGTTAAAATTGCACAAATGGAGCGCTCTAAACTCATTAACAATCAACACTAATAAAACCAAAGCTATTCTCTTCAGGCCAAAAAATCAGCACGTGTCCGTTACTGGGAATCTAATGATCGGAACATCAGTCATTGACATCGTCCATTCCTTCAAAAGTCTTGGGGTCATATTCGAGGAGCATTTATCTTGGAATTCACATGTCGACATGGTGGCTAACAAAATTGCCAAAGTAGTTGGAGTACTAACCAAATTACGTTCCTTTTTACCGCGCACAATAAAATTAGTTATTTATAACTCACTCATCCTTTCGCACATTAGCTATTGTCATCTGATTTGGGGGACTACCACTGCCACTAACATGAACAAGCTATTGTTGCTCCAGAAAAAGTCAGTGCGCGTCATTTCGGACTCCTCATATGATGCTCATACAGAACCCCTCTTTGAAAATCTGAAAATCCGTCCAGTTCACTTTCTGTATATGATACATTACTCAACCGATACTTTAAAACAAGAAACCAAGGAAATAATTTTATTGCAACATTATCGAACCTCATGAGAAATGATAATGTTTATGAAACACGTCACCATGAAATCTGGCACATTCCATCAGTGCGTACCAACTATGGAACTCAGTCGTTGCGCGTGAGATTGCCGTCCCTATTGAATATTCGCAATCCATAAAAAAAAAATTCAGTTAGCTAAATGCAAACCTAGAAGAAAGCCTACGTCTTTTCCTACACATTTTAAACTTTCATCAACGTGTCACTTTCTCTTGTTTTTCCTAACGTTCTTATTGCTCGCTTGGTTACCCAGTATTCACCAGTGCTTTCGTGCTGTTTGTTTGTTTTGTTTGTTTTGCTTAGCTATTATCCATGTATCTGCCATGTATCATTACCGAGAATGTTTTTACTAGTACATTGTGAATTGTTCGTCTTATTAATAACAGAATTGTTCATTTAGTTTTCAGTCATGACTTTTTTATGTTCTGAATCACAAATTTGCAACTGACGATGCCAAATATCATTTCTATATGTCTGTACGCACATGAATTGTTAAGGGGCACAGACCCCGTCAAGCTGTCTTCTTCAGCTTTTTGTCTGTGCTCCAGACCTCTGTAAAGATGTCGAATAAAGATGAATGAATGAATGAATGAATGAATGAATGAATGAATGAATGAATGAATGAATGAATGAATGAATGAATGAATTACACTACCCGGTACGCTATCACGCGCGCTATCCCTACCAGCTGTGCCTCCGACGTCGCCGACTTTCTTCTCCATGACGTCGTCCTACTTCATGGCGCTCCTCGTCAACTGCTTACGGATCGCGGCCCCTGCTTTCTTTCTAAAGTGGTCCACGACCTTCTGCGCTCCTGCTCTATCCGCCACAAGTTCACGACGGCCTACCATCCTCAGACCAACGGCCTTACTGAGCGTCTTAATCGCACCCTGACGGACATGCTGTCTATGTATGTCTCAGACCACCATCGAGACTGGGACGTCAGCTTACCTTTCGTGACGTTCGCCTACAATTCCACACGCCACGATACCACCGGCTACTCTCCCTTCTACCTGCTCTTTGGCCGCGACCCGTTGCTACCCGTTGCAGCACTTCTAATACATCAATGTCCGAAATATTTATCAGTGAGACCGGTATCTTATCCATACTAGGGAAGCTTAAAACAACATCAGCATCAGATCACCTTGGCTTTAATAACAAAATACTCAAAAATTCATCTGATGGTATTCATCGCATCTTGTCCGCTATTTTTTCACAATCTCTATCATCAGGCGTGATTCCGCTGGACTGGCGCCTAGCTAAAGTTGTGCCAATTTTCAAGTCAGGCGATCGTTCCTCACCACTAAATTACCGACCCATTTCATTAACTAACACTGTTTGCAAACTTCTTGAACACGTAATTCACTCGCAGGTAATTAACTATCTTGAAGAACATAACATTATCTTTAAATATCAACATGGGTTCCGTAAAGGTTACTCTTGCGAAACGCAACTTGCCGGATTCATTCAAGACATACATTCATCGATTGATGCTGGCATTCAAGTAGACTCCATATTTCTTGATTTTTCTAAAGCTTTCGACAGAGTACCTCACAACCGGTTATTAATGAAACTAGCACTGCTTAATATTCACCCTCTTGTCATTGCATGGGTTAAAGATTTTCTGTTTTCCAGGTCTCAATTTACAACTGTCAATAACCACAATTCGTCTTTCAGCCAAGTACACTCTGGCGTCCCACAAGGAAGTGTGCTTGGCCCCTTACCTTTCCTAATATTTATCAACGATTTACCGGATTCCATTTCTTCCCATATCAGACTTTTTGCTGATGATTGTGTAATTTATCGCAAAATTTATTCTAACACCGATTGCCAATCCCTTCAATCTGACCTGGATTCAATAACAGCATGGTGCTCAACCTGGCTTATGCAACTTAATCATTCAAAAACTAAATTGATGTCTTTTACTAACCGAATGTCTCGAATTCAAACAGCATACTCCTTAAATAATAGCTCACTCGAGCTAGTCACCACGTATAAGTACTTAGGACTTCACCTTCATTCAGACTTAGCATGGAACCACCATATTAACCTTATGCTTGCATCTGCTAATCGGTCATTAGGTCTCTTAAAACATAACCTAAAGCATGCTCCTCCTCACCTCCGTGCTCATGCCTATACCACTCTAATTTGACCTAAAATTGAATATGCCTCGGCTATTTGGGACCCTTACCAATCTTACCTAATAAATAACATTGAATCATTGCAGAACCGCGCCGTTCGTTTTATTTACTCCGATTATTCACGTAACACCAGCGTCACAGCCTTAAAGAAACGCGCAGGTCTCCAGGATTTATGTCTCCGCCATAAAATTGCACGACTGTCACTTTTTCATAAACTTTATCATCATCCATCACTTCATAACGACTTTTTTTCTTTGCCTACTTCGATTTTTGACCGCCGCGATCATCCCTTTAAAGTTAGACGTTTCACGTGCAGGACATTTATCTATGCGCATTCATTCTTACCACGCACAATATCTGACTGGAACACTCTGCCTTCACATATCGCAACCACCACTGATCCTAATAAATATTTTAAACTTATATCTTCAATAACTACTGCTTAACTCTTCGCATACATTGTTATTTTATTTGTTCATGGCTTCGTTTTTTGCAGGGTTTGTTACTAAAAAGATTCATTGTATTAGTGTTCTGTTTGTTTAATTTTAATAATGCAGTAATCTTCGTTCTTTGCCGTGCTGCCATTCTTTTGATTCTTTTGCTTACTTATTTCATCCAGTGTGTCTTATTTGTGCTTTTGTTGTTTGTTTTATATTTGTGGTTTTTTTTTATTCTGTTCAATTGCCTGTGCCCCCCCCCCCCCCCCCCCCCCTATGTAATACCCTCTCGAGGGCCTTTAGGGGTATTCTGTATAAATAAATAAATATAAATACCCTTCGACAGCCTCCTGCCTCACGACCTTTGTACCAGCAGTTACGCTGGTGACGCCATTGCCCGAGCTGACGCCGCCCGCCAAATCGCTCGAGATCGCCTCGACGCTTCACAAGTCGCTCAAAAACGACGGTACGACCTTCATCACCGTGACGCCCATTACCCTCCCGACTCCCTCGTACACATCTGGCTCCCTGCGCGTCGTGTGGGCCTGTGTGAGAAGTTGCTGCCTCGTTACGTGGGTCCTTACCGCGTCTTGCGGCAACTGAGCGATGTCACCTACGAGATCGCGCCCCTGCAACCCCACACTCCTCGTGCGGCCTCCTCCACACAGCTCGTACACGTCGCCCGTCTTAAGCCCTACCATCCAAACCCACCATCTTAGGACACCCAGGGACTGTGCTTCCTTCCGCCCGGCGGAGGAGGGGGGGGTAGTGTTACGGTGCATAGTTGCTAGGAGAAGACGACGTTGTTTTGGGACGTTCGGCAGTGAACGACGACGAGGACGTGGCAGTTTGTGCTGGAGTGATTTAGCTCGGTGTGCCTTCTGACTGTGGCCTGTACCGTCTGCCGCTGGGCTAACCCCCCGTAATAATATAACCTTAAGTCTACAATCTGGAAGTATCCATCTTGCGGAAGCTCAAGGGTAAAATTGAGAGAACGTGAACTACTGGAAAAAACAGCCAATATCCCACCTGCCGCCTCAGCTAGGACATCGTTAGATGAAAGTTTTAAAATGAAAAGAAAATCATCTACATATAAGCGCTGCTGTTCTTCAATAAACGTTCAGTTATCAGTACCGCCGTGTGTTGTTGCCTGCCTCTGTCCCGTCCTGTTTTGCGGTTTTGTTCCTCACGATGCACAGAATGCAAGGTGGCCGGATGACATTACGATGTTTTCGGGGATATGGCAACCGCGGCTGGCTGTAATAGGGTTCATTGGAGTGGTATAACAGAATTCTTTTTCATGCAGAGGTGCGTAGTCCGGCTCATATGATGATGATGATTATTCCTCTTCGCACCAGTGGGCGCAGTAGCAACAAAGGTGGTAGCGTGCTAGGCAACAGTTTTTCTTCCGTGATCTTTGTCGTGGTTTTCGTTGCCGGGGGCAGGTTCTCTGCTTGCAGCTGTTATCCAGTGGTCATCACCAACGAGTAGTTAGGCTGGCCCATGAAGCTGTCGTCATTTCCGGCAAGCACTGCATCATCAATACACCGCTAACGTCGTCATGGGACCAACCTAGAGGAACGTCATCACACGTGACCACACCGAAGAAGGCAGAGCACCTGCCTATGCCGCTTCCCCAGCGGTCATGGCCGCAGCAAAGCTGGCAGCATGCTAAGCATACCTTTTTGCTTCGTGTTTCAGGTCAATACATAATTGCCTGCCAATTTTTGTTGCGATGAGAATAGGTTTTTGCTGCTGTTTCCTGGCGCTCATTGCATGAAATGCCTGTTTGCCTGTATCCATTCCATTTCTTTTTAGCTACTGGTTTGCGGGGATATGAAACTTATCCCAATGCGTTCTGCAAAAAAGAAAATTCGGGCATGGTTACCTGGTGCCGAGAACACGGTGAAAGCCGCCATTCATTGTTAACAAATGCTTATGAAAGGTATCCCACAAAATCATTGCGTTGTCTGAACGCATCGATAGTTTACAGCGCAAGGTCAATCAATTACTGAATAAATTAAGCCTACTAGCTGCTCAAATGAAGGACATAGAAGATGACTTGAATGGAATTCAGTCCGCACAAGTTTCCTTCAGGAGCAAAATAGGTGACTTGGAGAATGTTAGCCGTATAATCCAGTCATTTACCGTCAGTATGAACCCACGAGGGAAACGTTTGATGTACTTCTGGGAGCACTGAATACACTTTCTGAAAATAATCCAGGTGTTAAAGCACCAAGTATTGAAATATATCATAGGCTTTTTGACACAAATCAAAACACAAAACCAGACTTGCGACCCGTATGCTTCGGCTATTCTTGAGAATTTGAGGATAAAAGAGTGGACATACAAGCTGAAGGCCTTTGTAAGTCGACTGTGGAATATCTGTCAGTTAGGATTTGTGGAAAACAGAGAAACGTCTGGAGAACCCAGAAAAATGAAAGGGACGCAGTCACTACGATAAAGCTATTCTATAAAACGCTGAGTGTCGATGGTTTGCAGTTTAATTGGTGCAACGAAAAGGCCACACAAGTTAAAGTAAAGAAGAACGACAGCTGAAGCAGTAAACGCGACATTCACTTACTGACAACTCTGAATGTGTTGTCCAGTAGTGCGGCTAATAATAATTTGGAAATTGAGGAGACCAATAAAATACGTGCTGTGAATGCGACAGCATTGAAGTCTAAAGTCCGCTCAGCCTGCTTTTAATGCGCAAGCTCTAAGGCTTCCAATCTCGAAATGAGGGGTCTAAACCAAACTTGACTGCTGTCGCGACTGCGCCGCGCTTGGGTTTAGAACGTGCGGAGCAGATGTGCTCTGCAGGACACTTCGCAAAAGTATCATTCTATCGCCGCAATTTTTTTGGTTTATTACATTACAAACGAAAATCTAAATATGCTCAAGCGCTATACATTGTGCTACATAACACGATTCGCCATACCCCCGACCGTCCCCACCTTTCCACACATGAATTTCAAGGAGGAACGCACATATATTTAGATAAGAAAGCCAGCTAGTCGGTTCTTGCAAGGCAGCATAGAGACCAGAAGACTAAAGAGAATTGAGTGCCGCCATTTTGAAACCGCTGCGGCGCGATCTGTTGAACGCGGATTTTCGGGCTTCCACGCGAGGCTACATGACACAGGGCGCATACGGGAGCAGCGGCTGAACGGCACTATGTAAATTTCACACGATGCCGCAGTTAGGGACATTACTTAATTGCAATGATCAGGTTTATTACACTGAGACTTTCACCGAGGCCGTTGTGTCCACTGGGAATGGGTTTTGCAGACCGCTTGTCCGCTATCGGGGCAAATGCCTCCGTTCAGTGCAAGAAATTCATACGATTTTCTGAATCCATGCGTTGTTAGAAGTCCGCGAAACGATGAGGCAGGGTTCAGTAACCAACGAAGTATTGATACAAACTCTTCATCTGGATGCCTACCTGCGCGTGTGCAGAGAGCAGGTCTGATATGGTTTTCTCAAGCCACTATCTCAAACCCTCCGAGCTGGCACTTGTTGCAAGCCACGTAATTTCGTAATATTGCGGCTACGCATATGCGTAGCCGCAATATTACGAAATCCAGGTTTCATGATGGATCATCCCACCAGACCAAATCCATTGCCTTCTATCGATCATACTCCAACAACCTCCGCTATTTCAATGCGACATAGATAGATGCTGCTAGGGTGTCAGCAGAAACCATCTCGCTGTAGCATCGGGATGCACTTTTCCTTCTTGCTTGTCCGAGCGGCAGCATTTTCACAGGGTTTCATTTAGTCGATGCTGTGTAACTACACTGTTTACAGGGCATCAACCACCATGTGTTCGAGGCTACCGCGAGCCGAAGGCCCCAGCCAGCCCTCACCACACGTATACAGTGGGCTACCGCTGCGGCGCAAGCAATCTCAGCGGGAAGGAGAGAGACAGAATAGCTTGCAGCAAGGAAACAGGCTTGCAAATTGCGACCCCACAAAGGATACCTTTATTCACCTCCTGCAGAATGCTCCGAGCATACCTGCAAGTTTCCATCACACCGTCAATGAATGCTAAACGTATTGCGAGTATGTTTTTGCAGGCTAGTTGGTGCCTAAGCATTGTGGGTTTTTTGCGCAAAAGACACGACACAAAGGAACGAGGTAGACAGGACAAGCGCTTACTAACAACTCAGGTGTTTATTGACATAACATTGCTTAAATACAGCAGCTGCTCTTATCAAACACGAAAAGGGAAAGCAGAGACTTAGCATACATATATCATATCAGCACAGATCCCACCATCGCACGAGTGAATGCATGTTTCGAGCTCTAATTCTGCGCAAGATAACTGATTTCTTTTTTTGAGAGCAAAATTGAAGGATTGCCGCAACTGCACTCCCGCGCTCGAAAAAACTTCAGTACTGCGCCGGTGCAAGACACAACTTGGAAGAGAGATAATTGAGGCCAATGAGATAGGAAAATCGGGTAACTCGTGTGTCAGCAATCCTTCAATTTTGCTCTCAAAAAAAGAAATCAGTTATCTTGCGCAGAATTAGAGCTCGAAACATGCATTCACTCGTGCGATGGTGGGATCTGTGCTGATATGATATATGTATGCTAAGTCTCTGCTTTCCCTTTTCGTGTTTGATAAGAGCAGCTGCTGTATTTAAGCAATGTTATGTCAATAAACACCTGAGTTGTTAGTAAGCGCTTGTCCTGTCTACCTCGTTCCTTTGTGTCGTGTCTTTTGCGCAAAAAACCCACAATGAAAACGTATTGCGATTCCCACGCAGTTAGGTCGACCGTTTCAAACGCAGTACTTACTGGTGCTTTCGTACTTGCCTCGTATTTCGTTCTGTGCACCGTAGCAATCCATATTTGATACAGGAGGCATTTTTTACGCCCGATGGGAAACGATGCAGGCTGAAGACTCCACAGCGGCAGACTCTCGACACACGTCGCGCACATTGTATTGCGTACAGCGCTCCGCAACCCAGCTGCTCCTTTCCCACTGGCTGTTAATGTACGCGTAGACAATGCAGTGGTGCCAAGATGGCATCTTGTACTTCCAGGAAAATGACATGGTCATGCCCAAGCACCCGGAGAGGCTGCAAAGCTCGCTTGTTGTGCATGGCGCGAAGGAGCTTTGTAACATTTTGGCAGCCCGGCGGAAGATGGCGCCTGTTGCCGGGGTTTGAGAATACGCGCGAACCGGTACTGGTGCGAGAGTGCCGCTGCACAGGCAATGAGCTGGTGAAAACACTGATGCTCCTATAGATGGCTGATAAAAGAAAAAAATATACAAAATCGAAAAATGTTTCATTATGTTTCAACGCTAGGTTTGTCACCTCAGCATTTTAAGGCAGACACAGTAGACCAGTATAAGCAACCATACTAACTAAAGCGGCTGACACAACTTTTCATTCTTTCCAAGATTTAATAGAGGTCAGACTGCAGATGATCTCATATTGCCGATGCGTATTCTAGTCTAGGACGGACAAAATTTACGTATGCTAATTATTTGATAGACCACCATCATCGGCCTAAATGCGTCCACTGCAGGGCAAAAGCTTCTCCCATGTTTCTCCAATTAATCTTGTCCTGTGTCAGTTGCGGCCACGGTATCGCCGCAAAATTCTTAGTTTAATCCACCCACTTCAATCTCTGCCGTCCCCTGCTACGCTTGCCTCCTCTTGGAATCCACTCCGTTACCCTTAAGGACCAGCGGTCACCTTGCCTTCGCTTTACATGCCTTGCCCAAGCACATTTCTTCTTCTGCTCATGCACGCCAAATCGGTCTTATCGGTTGCACCGAAAGCTCCGAGTACACTGAGGCTTCTAACGGTCCCCAACATACCGCTTATTTCTACCCCTACCGTATTCAACTTTTCCTCGCGCAAACCCACATCCCCAGCGCTGCAGCCTGAAGATCTTTGGCTTCACTTTTCAAAAAGACGGCAAGTGTTACGTGCGGCTCAACCAGCTCCTGGAACATCTGAACCAAGCTCTTTACACCCTCTACCGTATCACTCATCAAGACTATGAACTCAACACGAAAGCCTTCGTCACTGAAGCGCTCGTTTACTCAAGGCTCAAGTCAGGTCAAATTTTATTTCCAGCATCTCTCGTCCACAGACAGCTATCAGTTGAAGGGGTACAAGCATCAAACTCTAACAAGGGCTTGACAAGGCCTGCATCGCGTGCAGTTCGCAGAGCGACGCAGAGCTGACATGTTGCACAAACTAGTTCCTAGGGCTAGGATGGTAATACACTTGAAGGAAACAGACGTGGTGAAGAAACGCTGTACTTTTCGTGTTGTTTAGTCCGGGGACCGGCCTTCGTGTGAAGAAACTGAGCTGCGGGCAGTGTCTTTAATTTATATGATGATGTTATCCCTATCTGCGCCAATGACGATGCATATATAAAAGCTAAAATCGGGCGAAATCATGCAATCACAAAAGCGCTTAAGTTATATATCAGAGGCCATCTAAGATACCAAGAACACAGAGGCACGTGTGAAGGGTTCCGGAAATTTCAACCACCTGGGGTTCTTTACCATGCACTGACATCGCACAGTACACGGGCCTCTAGAATTTATCCTCCAAAGAAATTCCAACCGCCGCGGCCGGGATCGAACACACGTCTTTTGGGTCAGCAGCCGAGCACCATAACCACTGAGCCACCGCGGTGGCCAGCCTGCATTATCTGACGAGACGGCTTTAAACTTGTTGGTTTTGGTTTTATGTTGTTTAACGTCTCAAAGCGACTCAGGCTACGAGAGACGCCGTAGTGAAGGGCTCCGGAAATTTTGGCCACCTGGGGTTCTTTAAAATGCACTGGCATTGCACAGTACACGGGCCTCTAGAATTTGGCCTCCATCGAAATTCGACCATCGCGGCTGGGATCGAACCCGCGTCTTTCGGGTCAGCAGTCGAGCACAATAACCAGTGAGCCACCACGGTGGCGCTTTAAACTTGAGAATTAAAAATAATTTTGTCTTTTCGGTCATAGCGTGATCGAAACCCAGTTTATAAAATGGTGGCTTTTAATTTATCAAATGAGTGACCTGAAAAAATTTCCATGCTTAAGCATGTAAATATTTCTAGAATTATTCTAAAAAGATTCCAAAAGTACCTTCTTTTATTTTACTAAAGCGCTTTCGGTTGAAAGGGGTTTTGTAAATCCCAATTTCAAGGGCATTAATATGCTTTTCTTAGTCAATAAACAGCTCATTCTGTAGACCAACAGAAATTATTACTAGAATCGATATCGGTCTGCAGTTCCACATATTGTTTTTGTTGTCTCCTTCCAAAATCACTGAAACTGTTTGCATTTGCAGGCGGCGCGGGAAGACCCCTGTAGAAAAGATTAGGTTTACAATGTATTCCAACAAAGGCGCTAAATTGTGAATGGCATGCTTAATTGGCTTTACTAGCAGGTCATCAACATCGGCATACCGACGTATTTGTTTTAAAGGCAAGAACACTTCTTTAATTTCTTGAACAGTTGCCAGAAAAAAAAATCGCTTTCACGTGTTCTGTTTTTCAAATGTATCGTGCAGTTTGAATCATGCTTGCCGCATTCCAAAGAGACAAAAATGTTATTAGAAGCTTCAGCGGGTTTTCCGCCAATAAGTGCGTGAGTCGTATCGGAGGAGCTGTCAGCCGTATGGGAGGATCACTGTAGCTTAACTGGCCATTTAGAACAGCATTTAGCCTCCTTCAGACGAGGTTCAATAGTTTACTGGAAATTGTTTTTAGCGCAAGAAGACAGCACAGGAAGGAATGAACTTGCCAGGACCGAGCGCTCTTTCCTGTCGAGTTCTTTCCTTCTGGTGCTGTCTTTATGTGCTAAAAAGCAATCTCAGTAATGCCTGCAACCAGCCTGCAAAAACGTTCTCGGAAATTATGTGTTCAGTTCTGCAGGCGTTCCTCCCCTGTACTCTTTGAAACCTTACCTGCTTGCTCCCATCATTGCCAATGTCGCCTGTAAGTCCAGAGAACTTGGATGTTCCATCCGCAAGAAGGTACTTCAATAAAACTTGGGTTGGGCCTAGTTGGTACATGATGTTGTGAAGGTATAGGATGCGCAATCAAAGGACGAACCACGAAGAAAGACACAGAGACACACTGTGTCTCTGTGTGCTCCCTGCTGAAATAAAGGTGCTCCCTGCCGAAATACTAGCCCTGTTCGGTGGCTGCAGACCCTCTCCTGGACATGGGCGCTCTGAACACTAGAGGCAGTGCCAGTTGTACAAGGAATTGCTGTCGCTCCAGTTACAGTAGGCTTTGCTGCATATACATTGCCTCGACGCAGTGGTGCCGATTCTGTGTGGTCATCGACAGAACTACAAAATTCCTGTGCTAACGAGTGCTCTCCTTTCAGCCGATATGTGTTTCAAAAGCGACCGCCGGAACTATACTCCGTTTCATACATAGCAGGCAACGCTGTGGAGGCTGTGGAAATAGTGCGCCGGCAAACCATATTACTCCGTAACGTACCATTCGTTCTTCTCGAAGCCTGCATGAGTGTCTGGACGAAAAACAACGGTATAAAACGAAATGATAGCGCTGAGAATTATTGTCGAAGCTCTGAGGCACTGAATACTCAGACCGTCTGGCTATAGCCTATTGTTTTCCTTGAGTGTGAACTACTTCTTAGGCGCTGAAGCAGTAAGGGCGATTCGCCGTGGCAGCTACGTATCAGATCGCCCAAGCTATTCTTACTTCTCGTAGTCTCGATGAGTTGGAGCACGAAACTGTTCCAAGAGGTAAACGAAATCCAGGAGATTTTCACTCACGGCACGCAGCATCTGTCGCAGCGAAATATATTGTGTTGACTTTGGGGGTAGGGCGAACTACTTTTTGGACTCAGAATTAGGCTTCGTGAAGAGGAGCGCTAGGTTTGGCAGCGTGCCTGCTATGTATGAAACGGAGTTTAGGGACCGGGTAAGCATGTTAGGGAGCGTTTCACTTCCGATCGTTTAGCTGTGCCATCATTTAAAAGGTTTTCAAAATAACGCTGCTTTTTTCTGTCCCGAAGGTTGTTTGTTATGTTTGCCTGTTAAGGTCTGCTAAATTTCTGGTCTTTATGAAGCGCTGAAAACGTATAAGATTTTCCTGAAAGGGCCTCAAACCCTGAAAAGTCACCCAGGGTTTTCTACCTAACAGCGGTCGTGTGTTTGTACCATATGGAAAGCAGCAGTCGTGTACACAGCTTTCACTTTCGCTATGAATAATTCGTATGCCTCATTACCTCTCTAGGATCATTATCATCATTAGCATCACGTACGCTTACTTCTGTCAGCGGCTCACAGCTCCTCAAGTAAAAAAAGCTGAAAGCTTCTTTGTGTCGTTTCCCTCGATTTGCGATGCAATTTCCCACCTACGCCGGAAATGGTCCTATCCCAGACGGCACCCATTTCAAATCCCTGGAAGAACACCTGTCAGCACTCTACCGAACCCAGATTCACCATTTTTGTTTCGCCGAGCAAGGGAGACACCTCAGCTTTTTAGGGCATTTGGCAGACCATCCTCCCCCGCTTAAACCTTAATCTGTTGCCCTGTGGAAAAGCTTCCGGGGCCTTGCCGTTGAACCTATCCCACGCCAAATGTCACCAACGATAAATCCTGTCCGGCGTGGAGCACTGGCCAATCATTTACCCGCACTTTGCACGACACTTATTATACCAACGCCCATATACTCCAGCAACACGTTATTACTGCAGTCATCGGCCCTCGAAGCGCCGCCACACATCTCAACGCTGAAATGCCCCCCTCAACCGACGCAGACACCCTGGCCATATCAGAGGCGATCATTCTCCACAACTACTTCCCGTTCACCTTCAGCATATGTCCAGCCAGTCTCGGAGGCTGCTGTACACGCATTCGAATCTGGAAAACTCTCCACGCATATCCTCGATACTTTTGCTACAGTACCAGACCACCCACCCTACGCTTTATGTCCACCTTGAATGGATTCCTAGTCAGGCAGATATACCGGATAATGAGCTTATCACGCCTCTGGATTGTGAAAAACTCCCACCGCCGCATCCCACTGACTGTCCAGCACATTATAACCCCAAGGCAGACCGTGCTATACTACGTCAGGACGGTCGCCAACCTATTCTTAATTTGAGGCACCTACCTTTCCTGTGAATTGTATTCCCACTGTATCCTTCATAAACCTGCCAACTGCGCCTGTCTCATAAGTGTTGAGCATCCCTAAACATTCATACATACTGTCTATGCCTTCGCGCCTCTAATTCCAACATCATGCCTCCCTCACATCTCGTGCCTCCATCCGATTGCCTCACGTGGGTCCAGACGGACTGCTCTGAAACACTTCTGCAGCCCTCCTCTGGTCGCTTCTTGTCGCCCATACCGCCTAGAACCAACAACGCTGGACGCTTTTCACATTGGCTCCGTAGAACGGTTCGTTGTTTCCCTGCCTAGGGTTCCATATTGGCCTACAAGTATTTCAAAGGATAGATAAGTGCTCGATGATCACCCGCAAGCAGTTCAGGACCAGGCTAAAACAGATGCTAGCTATTTGCGACCCGTGTCAGTGAAGCACCGGTGAGCCGCCACGCTAAGCCTAACAACTGCGTCTCCCACTGCACCAGTCGGCGCAGCCGGCTACATGGTGGAGGTCACCGTGGAAGGGGAGCCCGTCACGGAACACGAAATGCAATCTAAGGAGTGGCTTACCACTCCCCACAACTGGTATAAGACCGCGCCGCTGAAAACGCAGGAGCCCGACAGGCCCTTGTACAAAACTATTTGCTCCTAGAACTCGTCGACAAACGCAGCTGCGCTGTCCGCTGCCGGCACGGCGCCAGCCTGTTCACTGCCGGCAACTAAAGCAGCGTGACTTGAAGCCCAAAGCAGCAAAAAACTCCCAGCGCTTCCGCTAAACTCAGTCCATGTGATTTTGCGCCCTCGCGGGGAACTTCAACTGGACCTGATCCCGGGCATCACTCTACGGCACACCACCCAAGTACAACTAAGCTACCGTTGGACACCTTTCTCCGAATTCACCGCACTAATCACACTATCGTGGTGGCCATGGCACAAACCGAAGTGGCCATGCGTTCCACCCGGATCACCTCCCTTAATACTGATGGCAAAGATCACCACTCCGCAGCCTACAAAGCACCCCATTCTGGAGCTATCCGTGGCGTGATTTCGCAGGGTTACTGCCAAGAAACACTTGCAGACGTCTACCGTGACATCGTGAAAGGCAAACCCAATTGCAATATATTCGCTGCTAGACGTGTGGGCAGGACAAACTCCATACTCCAAACTCCAAACTCCATACATACAAACTCGCCGATTACAACCCCTGTTTGAAATGTATATACCTCAGCACGCTTTATAGAGGCAGCCTCGACAACTGCAGTCAGCAGCGACACCGCTATGACCTCTGCTCACTACCTAAGACCAATCTCTGCCCGCAATGTGGAACCCAACGTCCCACCCCTGACCCCTCCCGCACTCATGAATACATTTATTTATTTATTTCTGATACCCTCATGGCCCACAGGGCATTATTCAGGGGAGTGGTACATAGATATAAAATGAAACTGTTACACAAAGGGGGGTAACGCATACATAGACATGCCTAAAAAAACGATACGCATGATGGCAAAAAGAAAACTAGCTGCAAGAAAATACAGGATTCAAAAAGCGAAACAATACAATAATTAGGAATACAAACACCGAAACAAATAAATTCACTGAAACAGTCGAAAAACGTTGCAAGTAAACACAAATATATGAACTAGAACATCACCATCCGTAGAAACATTGAACGGGTACGATGGCAGAAGGCTATTAATAAAAAAAAGTGCATACGAAAAAAAAGGAACAGAGCAAGATACACAATATTCAAAACGAAGTGAACCAATTGAGGCTATAGTAAACCATATTGTAATGACAACAGTGTCCTAAACTCATCAACGTCCTTTGCAGCTACAATATGTGGTGGTAGGTGGTTCCACTCCGAGGATGTTTTTGGAATAAAGGAATTTATGCAGGATGTTGTCCGGCAACGAGGACCGCCAACTTTCCGTGAGTGATCGATGCGGGATGAAACATATGTTGGTGTTGTGATCAATGCATCTTTAAGAGTAGAGTTCATGCTGTAAATTTTAAAAAACAGACACCGACGGGACACTTTTCTGCGCAGAGCAAGAGGGGTTAACGATAAACTATTTTTTATTTCTGTGACACTGGAAGCACGATCATAGTTGCGCACAATAAAACGCTCTGTTCTGTTCTGCACAGCTTCTAGGGCGTCGATAAGTGTGCTAGTGAAAGGGTCCCATACAGAGTTAGCGTATTCTAATTTGGAGCGGACAAGTGACTTATACAGAAGAAGCTTGACAGGGGTTGGTGCTAAGTAAAAATTGCGCTGAAGGTATCCAAGCATGCGGTTAGCGGACGCCATGATAGAGCTGACGTGTGCTTTCCAAGTTAGATCTGATGTTAGAATGACGCCGAGATATTTATAATATTCCACGGGTGTTAGCAAGGAAGTAGAAATAGTGTAGGCAACGGAACTAGAATTTTCGCGACGGGAAGAGCGCATTACTTTGCATTTAGTCGTATTAAGAGTCATTTGCCATTGTGAACACCAGTTAGAGATAGTGGCTAGGTCTGCCTGAAGTAATTCAACGTCATTCATATTTTTTATTTCGCGGTAAACGACGCAATCGTCCGCAAAGAGTCCTACTGAAGGTGTTACATTGTTAGGCAGATCATTAATATATACAAGGAACAGCGAAAGACCTATAACAGAACCTTGTGGGACGCCGGAGGTCACAGGAATGGATGACGAGTTAAAGCCATTAGCGTGTACATACTGCAATCGGTTAGACAAAAAGCACTCAATCCATATTAGTACGTTATGGTCAATATTAGGTTTACTTAGTTTGTAAAGAAGTAAGTTGTGCTACACTGGGTCAAATGCTTTGCGAAAGTCTAAATAAATAGTCAACCTCGTTGCCATGATCAAGTATGAAGTTAATATTGCTTGTAAGACTTATTAACTGTGTTTCGCAAGAGAAGTATTTTCTAAAACCATGTTGTGCACAGTTGAAGAACAAAGATGACTCAAGAAAGTTAGCTAGGTGATGCAGATGACGTGCTCCATTATCTTGCAAGGAATGCTGGCTAATGAAATTGGTCGATAGTTGAGTGAAAGGTGTTTGTCGCCGGATTTGTGGAGTGGAACCACCTTACCCAATTTCCAGTCATCTGGGAGTTCACCGTCTTGTAGGGATTGCTGAAATAATTTTGACAGTATTATGGCAGAATATACTTTAGTGTTTTTCAGAATTTTACTGCTGATATTATCTGGACCACAAGAAGAGGATAATTTCATGTGATCTATGATAGTTATGATGCCTTCAAAATCAAAATGAATGGGATCCATTGGGAATCTGATGTGACCATCATAATCCGGTAGTGATGTGGTAGAGGAGAGATAAAATGCCTTAGCAAAAGTTTCATTAAGTACAGTAGCACTGTCGCTAATAGCGATGGGATTTGATTGTGCATCGAGAAGAGATACTGTTGGCTGGTCTGAACCGTTGACAACGTTCCAGAACTTTTTTGGATCAGTTAGTAAAAGTGATGGCAGAGTAACGTTAAAATATCGCTCCTTGGCTATTTTTAACGCACTTTTATACTCTTCAACCACACCTCTGAGTGCTGTCCAATGTTGAGGTTTTCCCGATGACTTTGCCCTGGAATATAACCGTCTTTTTTTGTTACCAAGGCGTTTTAATGACCGCGTGAACCATGGTTTGGTTGGGTTTATGGGGTTTAACGTCCCAAAGCGACTAAGGCTATGAGAGACGCCGTAGTGGAGGGCTCCGGAAATTTCGGCCACCTGGGGTTCTTTAACGTGCACTGACATCGCACAGTACACGGGCCTCTAGAATTTCTCCTCCAAAGAAATTCCAGCCGCCGCGGCCGGGATCGAACCCGCGTCTTTTGGGTCAGCAGCCGAGCACCATAGCCACTGAGCCACCGCGACGGCCGTGAACCATGGTGACCTGCCATTAGTAGTGATGATTCTTCGAGGAACATGCAATTCAGTTAGCTCATGCAGTTTGTTCTTAAATAAGTACCAATTTTCATTAACAGACCTTTGGTCAAACATTATCAGAAAGTCATCCAAAGATACCTTAAGGCCATTATTAATTGAAGTAAAATTTGCCTTAGCATAGTCGTAAATGGTTTTAGTTTTATTTCGCGATTTGTTAGACGGTGAGCTTAATTCGATAAGGAGTAGGCAATGATCGCTTAAACCTGGCAAGTAGCTTACGTCGGAAACAACGTCTGGAGAACTAGTTAGCAAAGGTCTAATATGCTTGAGCTTGTAGACGTCACCCTTGTAGGTTGTGTGACTACCTGTGTTAATGAAAAGGTGGAGCAAAGTGCTGAAAAACTGTTGAGTCTGATCCATCGTTGCCTAAATGAGTGTCTGACCAGTTAATGGCAGGAAAGTTAAAGTCACCAAAAAGAAAAATAGGCCGATTAGGAAACCTTGTTTGAATTAGGTTAAGAATGTCATGGAGGTCATTACAGAAGCCAACGGCAGTAGATGGTGGACGGTAACATGCACAAAAGAGGAGAGCTTTGTTGTTAATTTTGATCTGGACACAAATGAACTCCAGAGTAGTATCAAGGTTAACTTCAAAGCATTCTATATCCTCAGATACAGCGATTAAAGTGCCGCCGCCGCGGCCAGAAGGGCGGTCACAACGAAATATATGTTAACACTTTTGTGAGGAAAATATTTCGCTATTGCGCACGGATTCATTGAGCCAAGTCTCTGTTAGTACGATAATATCAGCCCCCATGGTATCGGCGGTGCAGGATAAGCTTTCACGATGACAAAAAACGCTGCGTATATTAGTGAAAAGGATAGAAATATTTCGAAGTGTTCGCGCAGATCGATGCTCATCTTTATCTAGTTATCTTGGGGAAGAAGGGCTTGAGTTAGTTACAACACGTGTTGAATTGTTTTCCCGGACACTATCAGTTATAGGGCAGTACATGTAACATCTTTTCTTAAGAATAAGCTTGTTGTAGCGGAGCCTAAATGATTCTTCGGGCTCAGTTTGCTTTGCGAATTGAACAAGTTTCTTCCGCGCATGCCTGGTGGCCGGAGAAAAATCTTCGCTAATCGAGACGTCTGAATCTTTCAATTTGGTCTTTGCACTGAAAACTCTTTCTCTGATTTTATGATGCGAAAATTTGACGAGTATTGGTCGTGTTTTCTCTGGTCCAGCCGTACCAATTCTATGGGCGCGCTCAATGTCCATTTCACCTAAAGTTACAGACATTTCGCCTTCAATAATTTCCCGTACCTTTTTCTCAGATTCAGCCCATGATTCAGTCGATACGTCTGGAACATTGAAAAACACCAGGTTTTCTCTTCGGGACCTATCCTCTAAATCGTTTAAACTGATTTTAAGCTTCTCATTTTCGTCCAGTGCCCTTCCAGCATTTTCTTTCACTGTCGCCAAATCGTCACGAACTTCATCTAAAAGCTCCAGTTTATCTTCAACAGAATTAAGGCGTACAGAAAGGTCTGCAATCTGTCCGCTCAATTCCTTCTGATTGGCTTGGAGGTCTTGCAAGGAACTGAATATACGCTCCTGTCCTTCCTCAATTTTAGCAGAACGGTCCTTAAGGTCATGAAGCAATGCTAAAACCGCTTCGCTTCCGCTGTCCGCAGAGTCTAGGACCGACTGGGCATTCTTGCGGCACCAGTTTTGTTCAGCCCAGGATTGAGCTCGACATCCCCACACAGCAGCAGTTTCATTACGCAGAAACTCTCATGCACATGATTCAAAAGCAGTTGTGGGCACGGGAACACAACAAGGAATGCATTACTGGAGCGCTTAGAAGATGTGTAACCAACCTGGAACAGGCAGAAGCGGAACAAATTGGTCAGCCGCATTGTAGCGTTGTTCCCATGCCCACTAAACTGTTGCGGGCGTCGCCTGTTGCTTAAGTAGAGCGGGCTTGATGATGTCGATGCAGTTGCGGTCAACAGTCCAGGAAGAGCCGCGGTAACTGGCGCCGGCGTGGCATCCAGAAGATCGGCGGAACACACGTCACTTCGCGCTGGCTTGTCTTGCTGCAGCACGTGTGGCAGAAAACCATCGCAACACCGACAAGGCGCCGCGTCGGTGCTTGTGCTGCAGATGGTCGCGATCTGGAACAGGCAGAAGGGGAACAAATTGGTCAGCCGCATTGTAGCGCTGTTCCCATGCCCACTCTGTTCCCATGCCCATCTTGTGTGAAGGCCCACATCTCATAGGCACCGGCTCATGCAAGACATGCCAACTTGCTATCCCAAGCAAACGAACTGAGGAGAACCAAGTCTCCAACCCTCCAATTCCCACTTCACAGGACTGGTCCACACTACCGCTTCCCCTCCTACTCGTAAGGCCCTCACTCCCCGGCGCAAGCCTGGGCCCAGGCGGCTGTACAACCCATCGCGCGCACTCCACTTCCATCCTGCCACCACGTTGAAGCCCCATTCTTGGCAACCGGGTGACGCCAAGACAACCTCAAAGCAGATAACGGCTCCTTCGCCAACAAATTACACACCTGGAAGATCAGATAAGTCCCACCACTGGTGCAACCGCCCCTCACAACCCAGCAACACCCCCACTACCCACCACAGCTAACGCCCCAAACAACCGCCCTCAATCATCAGTGTTCCTCTCAGCCCTTTCCCACCTGACTCTACTTGCACGGAAGCCGAATGAGATTCTCCACAATTTCCCTGCCCGGTTACAGCAGCTCTCCCACACACACCCCTATCCAAAGCTAACATGCAAATCCTTGTAGATCGATTACAGGTTACCCTAACATATTGGCTATAAGCAAAGATAATCGAAAGGCTTGAGAACAAGATAGTCGAACGCTTATAAACTATCTTAATCCAGCACTTGGAGGTTATGCTTATACACGTAGTGAATTAAAATAGCAAACTCCACCACAGCACATAACAGTGCACAATGTGGCACTTTCAACACCTCGAGGAACGTATAGCGACCCTCGACCATGACCCACACAGACGTAGAAAGACTAATGTTCCGGAACAACAGCTGATACATCCCCTTTTGATCCAAGACATATATTCCGCTCTGCATGTGCAAGAACACCCCCTTCCTATTGCAGGCTCCGTTAAGCCTCTAACCCTTGGTGGCGAAACCTAGCTCTATAAAAACGGTATTGCAGTGTAACTGCCGAGGTTTCAGCCTAAAACGAAAAAAGTCTTTCAACGACTGTTTCATTGCTGTGCGGGCCATGACGTCCTGGCTCTGCAGCAACCCGCCTGTCCTATAACCCTCCCAGGTTACGTCCCGTTTCTTCACCAATCCAGCGTGCCACCCAATGTGGCCTTTCTGTTAGCCGGTGGCTTCCAACCATTAATTATACATTAGCTACACCGTATCTCTACCATTTCCTCCGGGAATTAGTCCCCTAACACGCACGGGCCAAGAGCCTTTTCATCCTCAATATGCCAGGTGTTTTAGACAACTTTAAAACATTCCTGAAAATATTGGGTCCAATACAGCAAAACAAAACAGGTCTAGTATCACACTGTCTGCCCCGGCAGACACAATATTCTTCAAAACCCGTCTAATTATGCAGGTAATTAACAGAAACCACTAATGAACTTTTTAATTCTTGTAGCTGGGTGGTTAGTCCCAATCGGGAGTTTCGTGCCGTGAACAAGACCATGTCATATCAGAGTTGGAAACGAAACGGAGAAAACGGAATTTCTAGCGCCCCGCAGCGCGAAGAAATCCGAGAGCAGCCGTAAAAGAAGTGGCGCGCGCGCACACACACACACACGCGCGCGCGCGCAAACACACACACACGGACACACGCACACGCACACACACACGCACACACACACAAACACGCACGCACACACACACGCGCGCATACACGCACACACACACACACGCACACACGCGCGCATGCACAAACGCCAGCCCATGCGCTCATGAGGGCTCCAAAAATCGACGTTCCCCTTACTGACGTTGACTATAATTTTCCTTACGCCGAGCGACCAAGCAGTCGATAACGCCGGCAGCGGTCTAAGCTGAGCGCCGAGGTTATATATCTAGGAAAGTTAACACACGCGTTTCGAATTGGGCGCTGCATTCATTACGACACGTCACCAGCGGACGCTTCGCTTACGCCATACTTCCGGCGCTCTTCATGCGCTCAGTTTCGGTCGCGTCCAGACAAATTAAAAAGCTTGTTTAATCGCGTAAACCCTCGTCCTGAAAAAGCCACAAAATGTAAAAATAAGCATAAGAACCAAAATGTTACGTGTGAAAAGAATGCGATCTTTTCTATTACGTCGAAATGCGGTCGGAAATGCATAGGGCAGACAGGCAGATGCCTTAATGAAGAGTTACGAGAACATAACAATGATGTCAGGAAAGGTGTCAAAGGGCATCTTGTTGGTCACATCAACGCAAAGGGAAAAGATAGAAAAACGAAGAGGTGTCCTGGTTGTTATCCGGATTTTAATAGCTCTCTTGTCATTGATTGCCACAAAAGTCAGCTTGCAAGAGAAATTATAGAGGCTTTTAATATACTTTCGCAAAAAGAAAATACGTGAGTCAGTGCTGCCTCAGTGTTTTTATCTGAGAAAGAAATGCATTTCATGTCTGCTAGTCCTTAAATATTGTTCGACGATAACGCTTTTGAGTGCTTCATATATTTCAGTGGTTATATATCTCTTCTTCTCTGTTAAAAAAGTACTTATATTGCCTGCTATCATGCAATAAAACTTCAGTTGTATGTTAGCGCCCGTCCTGTTCGTATCCCTGTGTCCGTGTATGTTTAGCGCTCTATGGCAAGTGAACCGTCACCAATAGACCGATTTCACAAGCAGTTGCGCTACGCCACCGCCGCCGCGATGCACTCTGGGAGTTGTGGTACTCCGGCCGGCGGCCGCGTCAGCGCGGTGCGTGGCGCACGCGCGAGAAGCAGCCCTGTTTGCGTCGCCACGCGGTGTTTCTCTGCGTGAATGCTGTATTTGCGGGACAAGTGCGTTCACCTGAGGAGTGTCGTGAGCTCCGACAACTGTGCGAAGCAGAGCGTCCCGGATTTTCCGTTTTCTAGAAGAGAAAAAGTAGCCAAGACATTGCATAGAAGCTGTTCACGAGAGACAGCTGAAGAAGTGCTGTTCAGCACATTTAGCCGTACTGTCCCTGTTGATCAGCGGACAATGACAAATAGCAAATTTTCAAGTTCTGAACTGTATTAAATGCCCTTTACGCGGCTCTCAGCTTTAAGGCAGTCCCTTAACTTGTTAAAAAGAAGGCAATCGGATTTGCCTTCGTGCTGCGTCGTCAAGCCTTCTTTGCAGCGATTTCTGCCCGGTGCAAGGTTGTAAGGGAACAAGTGTGCTAAGATTTATTGTTATATTCAGGAATCCACAATGTTAGCTTGATGCACGTATTCACTCCTGATGTCTCGAGCTCCCATACTAGCGATAATGCTTTCTCTATTTCACGGAATGAGAAAGCGGGCTATAAAACTGTAGAAATGTGGAATAATTTCCAACGTTTTGTTGCTCACTGGTCGTTGAGTATACATGGTAGTCCAGTAACAGCCACATGCCATTTATGCCGGGATATCACCCACATTTTGTCCGTTGTTTTGGATAAAAAAAGGCCATCTAGTGTTTACCAATCAGTCAACCTGTTCAGACTCGTACTACGAAAATAGCGAAAGTGAGTCGTACGGGAGACGCCCTGGCAGAAGATTATATTAACCTAAATAAAAAAGTAATTAGTGTATCAATAATCAAAATAAAACTATACGTCACGAAATTAAAATCCACTAAACCCTAATTAGGCGTACTCAAAAGCTCCCCGATTGGCTTCTCCTTTTCTCATTTTGTACTGAACACAAGCATTTGTCACATCTCCATTTAGAAAAACGGCATAGCTCGCTCGAATCGCTCACCTTTCCTGCTGGTGACCCGCCGAGCACGTCGTGAATACATGTATGTGTTTACGTGAATAAGAAAAAAACAATCGCATGGCCGGTTTTGATCAAGGGCTATGATGAAAAAATAAAGGCAACAAACGCTGTGTGACACGTCTATAGCGAATGCCTAGATGAATACAGCGAATACTGAAACAGCAAAATGAGGTGGCAAGATATGTAAATACTGTCTGAAGACGTTAATTAAATCACGTGCATCGCTATGCGTTCAAATGTTCTGCTGAAAAAATTAACGAAAGCGGCCGTTAAGCGCGTTTTTATCGCCACCTGCAGCATTTTCCAAAGCAAGGTTCGAGGAACAAACGCAGCGTCGCCACCGCGGCCACTCCACCTCATGCGGCAACTGACCACCCTCTCTGCGCTGCTCCTACCGCGATTTGCATTGCACCCCTCGAAACTCCGCCTCGAAACTCCGCCGTGGAGCCTCTGTTTCCTTCATAGAGCTCAACACAATAAACGAAACGGCGGAAAGCTACTGCGGCCGGGTATAATGCCAGTCAAGGCGCAAAGTAATGTAGGCTGTCGTGCAGACGACGCCACGAAGGACTACAGCCAAGATGGCGGCTGGCTACTTCCGGTAAACGCGCGCATGCGCAGTAGGCTTTGTGAAATCGGTCTATTCGCCCAAGCTTCCATTCTGGGGATAGGTATTAGTGCGAAAGACTACTTAATACGGCCCAACCAAGAACCGTGTGTGAAACTTTGGAGTAACTCGCGTAAGCCCGGCTTTGTCTAAAGGAGCGTCGCGTAAGATGCAGGGAATGGTAGGGAGGCCATGCAGAAATAAAACAAATATTGCCGCGACTGTGTTTCGAACCAACAGCGGCGCCAACAGGATGCCTTCGCGGGCAATTTCACGAGAGCACTATGCTATCGCCGCTGCTATCACATCATCATCATCATCATTATCACCAGCCTGACAACGCCCACTGCAGGGCAAAGGCCTCTCCCATGTCTCTCCAATTAACCCTGTCCTTCGACAGTTGCGGCCACGGTATTCCCGCAAATTTCTTAATCTCATTCGCCCACCTAACTTTCTGCCGCCCTCTGCTACGCTTCCCTTCTCTTGTATTCCACTCCGTTACCCTTAACCCTTTGAGGGTCGAATTGTTTTGAAGAAAACTTTCCCAGGTGGTCAAATTACTTTATTGCGGATCTTAAATCTACAAAATGTATATAATCGAGAATAAATAGTAAAAAAAAATTAGGAACAGTACTTTGGTGACAGCATCACTCACAACTGGAAAATGTTCAATAGAATAGAATAGCAACGGTGATAAGCAAGCTAAGAGCAGCACCAATAAAGATAGAAATCAACTTTCGCCGCCTCTGCAAAACAGTGCCACAAAGAGAAAACACGTTTCGCGCGACTCCGTTGCGATCCCGCGGCGGAATCGAAACCGCGTAGGCGCGTTGCCACAGAGGGCGAGAATACCTCGCGAGCAACGGTGATAAGCAAGCTAAGAGCAGCGCCAATAAAGATAGAAATCGACTTCGGCAGCCCCTGCAAGATAGTGCTGACAAAAAGAAAACTCAAATTTCGCGCGACTTCGTTGCGATCACGCGGCGAAACCAAAACTACAAAAGGGGTGTTGCCGCAGTCATGCCGCAGTCTGTGCCGCCGCGCGCTAAAGATAGACATAAATTCTGCTTATCTCCGTAAGAAGGCAGCACGAAATTCAAACACCTCTTGTAAGTCCTAATAGGTGGCAGCACCCCCCCAGTGAGCACGCATTGTTCTTATGTCGCAAAATTTCAAACGGAAGATCGAAACCGTACCCGTACGGCAAAGACCTTGCGGGACAGAAAACCGCCGCCGTACATATACGGCAAAAACCTTCAAAGGGTTAAGGACCAGCGTTATCTTGCCTTCGCATTACATGCCCTGCCCAAGCCCACTTCTTCCTCTTGATTTCAACTAGGATATCATTAACGCGCGTTTGTTCCCTCACCCACTCCGCCCGCTTCCGATCTCTTAACGTTACACCTATCATTTTTCTTTCCATAGCTCGCTGTGTCGTCCTTAACTTAAGCTGAGCCCCCTTTGTTAGCCTCCACGTTTCTGCCCCATAGGTGAGTAAACAGCAAGACACTATCCCGCTGTGCGGTGCACATCGTCGTCTTCTTCAACGACCATCTGTGGCGTGAACAGATCACATCACCTTAACCTCGTTCAAAGCTTCACCGAAGACGAATATCGCGGCCATACATGCCGACAACCAAGGTGAGTCAAACAGTCTAAACACACGCTTTCGCACGCCTACTTGGTTTAATTTGGTTAAAACCCTACCATATTCGCTGTATCAGAATTTCAGTCTTTGTTCTTTTTGGCCGCTCACTAGGAGCCCTAAAGAGAGGTACAAGGTCGCAAACAGTCTGGCTGTCACGTCGTTGGCAGTACGGTTTCAGAACATCTGCTGCGTGTATGACACATGTGTCGAGCGTTGGGAACAAGGAACGCTGCATCCTGCTTTGCGTCGCAGTTTGACGGCTAATAACACTGGTGAGCAGCTTCCCTTGTATTTCCGAAGGTAAGTCGGACATCTATCCTTACCATTCGCTTACCGCTTCGCCTTACCGATTCGCTTACATTCGCCATTCGCTTACCGACTTGTCGGCCGGCACTTTCTGCAATGCATATTCCTGTGTCGTACTCTGCCCCTCCTACTGTGCTCACTCACTCGTAGCCAGTCATTTGTTTCGGTAAAGAAAGAAAGCAGTTTATTCTGTTTAAATCAGCGTCAGTAGCGTCAAGCCTGGGCCAGTGCAAACACTATCAGTGGTACCGTATGTACAGTCGACCGTAGGTGCGGTCGCACCTCTTCCTACAGAGAGGCAGAAAGAAAATTAGAAAAATTTATGGAGCTTCGGTGCAAAGATTCTGAAATGGTGCGCGGGGTAGCCCCTGATCACTATGGCGGCTTCCTGTCGGAGGCGCATTAGGCACGCTGCACCTGCTACGCTGTGATTCCGTGTAGACAGAAGATATTCAAATCATCATGTGAAACGGCGCGTAGTGGACCGTATAAGGAAGTTATTTTTTATATTTAGGTTATTTTCTGTATTGCCAAAGAGATGCATACAAGTACTGCAGAACGATCATAGTCTTCAAAGGAAAAAAGAAAGTTCCCAATCACGGAGACAAGATGAAAGAATCCCTTAGCTGCTCTCCACCACGTGATTCGAGATGAACTCAAGAAGTCGCACTACGAATCATGTTTCCAGCGCGAAAAAACGCGCGGGCAGTGGAAGAGTGGTTAATACAGATGCCAGACAGCCATTAAAATTACTCTACGATCGGAGGCTTTGTGTGTGCCGCCGCGTTGGTGCAGAGGTTATGGCGCTCGTCTACTGACCCTAAGACGCGGATTCGATTCTTGCCACGGCGGTCGAATTCTGATGGAGGCGAAATTCTAGAGGCCCGTGTACTGTGCGATGTCAGTTCACATCCCAGGTGGTCGAAATTTTCGGAGCCTTTCACTACGGCTTCCCTCAAGCCTGAGTTGCTTTGAGACGTTAAACCCCAATAACCAACAAATTTAATGTTCGTGTAATTTAATATTATAGCGTGTCATGGCCTTATGCTCTTTGGCTCGCCGCCATGGTCCAGTATTTTTGCGGCACACACGAAAAGGTTAGGCAGTGAGCCAAAGTGACGAGCCGTCTTTATGCCTAAATAATCTTGTTCCGCAGTGTAGCCAGCCTAAAAAACGCCTCTGCCATCGCTGAAAGTCAATGCCGAACACACCATGATTAAAGCAGAATGTGGGCAAAACGGGCCAGAAAATTCAGGAAACCGCATCTTCAAGGTCTTTAAGCTGTGCCAAAGGGCCGTGAAACTCGCGACTGAGCTACTCCGTATGAGCCCTGCGTAGCTTCAAGCGCCCTTACGAAAGTGTGCAATCATGCGTATCTCACGCGCTGGGAAACGCTTGAATCACGCGCTGAGTCAGGTAATCTCCGTAGCTGTGTTTTCAGTCACACTTTTCATGGTAGTAGCGCTCGCTGTGCGAGAGGCGGCCGCTGCCTTCCCGCCCCGTGTGCCAATAAGGAAATGACTAACGTGAATCTTCTAGTCAGGAATATTTTAAGCATGAAATGCTTTTAGCTCCCGTTGTCGGCAGTGTGGTGACGTCACGCCGAGACGGAGAGCCAACATCCGGGCACTGAATTCCACTCATCCGGACACTGAATTCCAAACATCCGGGAGCTGAAACGAGAGCATCCGGGCACCGTACGAGATTTAATGAGACTCCCTAAGAGAGAGGGCCACTTAGAGCAAGAGGGGAACTCCAGGGCGAGAAGGGCTTTGGGCGGAAAAACTGCTTCCGCGCCGTCCCCAAGGATGGCGCCGCGGTCCCACGCACACGCATCTAAAAGACCGGCCGCTGGGCCTTCAGCTCATGACGTTTCTCCCTTTTGCAGGCAGATGTATGCACGCTCGCGGAGTATTCGAACGCGCTGCATATACGTTCTTGTAAGGCCTGCGTCTCGTCGTGTCCGCGTACTCTTCTTCATCGTCCTGCATTTCAATGCCGCCACAGTCACAGCTGCTTAAGCCGAGCAATGGAGCCTGAATACAGGAGAGGTAGGAAGCGTCTTGCGGAAAGCGATCACTTTGCGAGTGATACGCCACAGCAAAAGACTGTGCGCCCCTGCCGACACGCCGTGATTATGCGGCTGCTCCCGAAAGCGACAAGGCCGCCGCAGTTCGCGGCTGCCTACCTAAGCCCGCACCATTGCAGGCGATCGCTTCGCGCAACAAAAAGAGTGTGGTGTGGTGTGGTGAACACTATACCCATTTCAAGATATTGACTAGTACCACCTACATCCAATGTGTTATGCCCGTAAACATTTCATGCTTACTCTGCTCTCGGCTACGGGAGAGGCAGAGATTTTGATTATCCTCGATCAACTATAAAAAGCAACATCAGAACTCACCGCGGCGAGAGAGGGTTCTGCACATACGCGGTGATGAAAACCCCAAGATAGCAGATTGCACGCGGAGGACGGCAAATGGTCATATCACCTCGCATGGACCTGCGCTCAAGGTTTTAAATACGGCGGTAATGACGGCGGCTTCCTTGGCAGATTCGAAGAAAGAAATTGCGAGCGCATGCAGCGCACCCCGCCAAAAGGGAGGGTAGAATGTAAGGAAGGTGCCCTGTGCCTGCAGCTAGGGAACTCGGTCGCGGCAGTCGTTTGATTCATGGGGACCACAGTCGCTCTCTACGTGTACTACCACTGCGGAGAAAAGGAGTGTCCCCTAAACAAGAAGAAACCTGTTATATCTGGTGGGGAGTAGGACACAGGGCGAATGTGTGGTCACCGCCAAAAGTTTGAGTTTGCGAAACGTTCACAACTAAACAATCAAACAGAGGGACACGATTACATGATCTGCCGGGGAGAACAGGGAATGGCTTCAAGTGAGTGCCGGGAGAAATTTCTGGTACCACAGTTCACCGCTGTGTCTCGTTCCGTCTTCTGCTTTTACCTCGTGCCGTTGCGCTGGTTCACTAATAATTATACCTTACTTATTGGTTCCAAGGTTCATGTTGTACAGCTGTATATCAGCTAACAAATGCAAACTCGAAAAAGAGCAAGAAGTCAAGAAGAGAGAAGGAGACGAATGAAGGAGACACGGAAGTTCCAGGAAGGAAGACCAGCATAAAAGGGAAAGATCAAGTTAGAGATCCTGCCCGAAACTGCACGAAGGGAGGACCAGAACAAGCAGCGGCTAGTCCAAACCAAGCATAGGCAACCGGACTTGGAACGAGAAACAGGTTAATATGCAGGCGTGCACGGGCCGAAACAACCAGGCGAGCTGGTCTGACCATCGTAAAACGCCCGCTGCTCAATTAAGTTCTGATGGTTGTAGAACACACAGGGCAGAGATATAGAAAATTAGGTTTGGAAAACGAGCGAAACCGAAGGGAAGCGGAGAGAAACAAAATAGAAATGGAAGCACTCAAAAGCTAATTCGGAAACCTCAAAAGTTTAATACCGGTGCCAGCTGCGCAAGCAGTAGAGAAGTCCGCTAGGGTGCGAGAAAAGAAAAAATTCGAATGACCCTGCAGTAGAGCAGGGCTGGACGAGCGCACCGAAAAAACTGCCACGTAGGTGAGGAGACACATGGGAAGTCTTCCAAATAAAAGAAAAACAACAAAGCTCCGCAGGGCACTGGGACAGCTGGCGGCGCAGGTTGACAGTAAATGGATAGAACTAGGCCAGCTGGTAGCGGCGAGTAGAAGCGAATGCTCGCAAGCTATAGCCGTGGTCCAAGCGCGGATTCAACCCAAACTTACCGCACTGCAGGCGGCTTGTCGCAAATCACCACTCGAGCAATACCGTCCTTAGATAGCGTTCAAGGGAAAACCATGCGCAAGGCACGGCCTATGGGAAACGCACCAGGGGGGCGTCTCGGACGCGGGAAGATTGATTTAATTTGATTTGATTTGATTTATTGGGGTTTAACGTCCCAAAGCGGCTCAGGCTATGAGCGATGTCGTAGTGAAGGGCTCCGGAAATTTCGACTACCTGGGGTTCTTTAACGTGCACTGACATCGCACAGTACACGGTCCTCTAGAATTTCGCCTCCATCGAAATTCGGCCGCCGCGGCCGGGATCGAACCCGCGTTTTTCGGGCCAGCAGCCGAGCGCCGTAACCACACGGCCACCGTGGCGGGTTAGGACGCGGGAAGTTGAATGCCCTGTCATAGATAACAAGATCTAGGATAGCAGCGACAGCAACCTAACTGTGAGGCAGTGGGATTGTAGAGAGTACAAAAGGAAGCGGGCCATCTTACACCGGTACAACAACTCGATGGAAAATAAAGCAGATAAGCTGATACTTCAAGGAAACAAATACGATAGCCACACAAAAAGAATACGCTGTACAGACAAAAAAGGTCGGTAAAATGACATGCATACTAGTCATGAAAGATAAAATCGCTCCACAATACGAGAACATGGATTTAGTGCTGACAGAAAAAATCACAGTATAAAACTTTGCTCTGCTTAAGAGCGGAAAATCTCCCTCTATTCTTTATGATTCAGATATTTTTATATTCGTTATTCTTTTATTAATTTATTTGCTATTCATATTTGTGTTTCCTATGTTTTGAATTCATTTCTTTGTTTTTATTTCTTATCTCTATTTTCTTTCATTTCTAACATTTTCCATCACTGCCGTCATCAACACTATCACCACTTTCATCGTTGTACACACTATCACTATCTATCTCTAGCAGTAGCTATTGTTAGCATTATCACTATAAGTAGATGTCGTTATCACTATCACTACCATCATTAGCGTTAACTACAACTGTCGACAGCTAGCATTATCCCTATCACAATAAGTAGATGTCGTTATCACTACCACTACCATCATTAGCGTTAACTACAACTGTCGACAGCTAGCATTATCCCTATCCCTACCTATCTCTAGCACTGTCACTATCAGGAGCTGTCGTTATTGCTATCTCTCAATATTTTTCCTATCTATTTACTATCACTGTTGTCGTTACATATGTGTTGCTTATCCACTGTTGCTTAATCAACATTTTATTTTAATTACCATACAGATTGCGAGTGTCAGTTCGTGCAGACAACTTTTGCCTACAACTTCCGTCCACGCCACTTATGAGCCAAGAAAAGCTTACGCTTTATTATTTCTACTAATGAAAAGAACAAAAGCACCCCCGTACTTAACCTGAACTGTTAGCGAAAGGAGAAGCTAGGAATTGGAGGCTCGGCAAAACAGGCAAGTGGGCAGGAGGAAGTAAGTTAGGAATCCTTGGGAACTTTTACGCGACCAACCCGGCATGCGGAGTGCGTATTAAGTGCAGGAGGAGTAAGTAGATGCAGGAGACCATTCTAAGGGAATAGCCTGCGCTAATAACGGATCTGACGAGGCCTACAAGGGCCCCATGGTAAAAAAGATAACAACCCTGATCTAACAATAGTGAAAAGAGCAAGGAAAGCAGCGTGGACAAACCCAGAAGAGAACCTACGAAGCCACCACGTTAGAAATAATTGTTAGAATTTCAGGAGGAAGACTAGAGTGCTTCGTACTTGATAAAGCCGCAAAAAAAAACGGCACACTGAACAGGGTACAGGAGGGACGCAACTCTCTTGTGGATTTTTCTCCCGCAACTTCACCACGCCTGAAAACTACACCAACTAGCCCAGCATGTCCTATTAAAGGCTGAGGAGGTTAAGATAACCGATTGGGATGCTGTAAAACAACTCGGACATATTGAGAGCGCGAGGAAGTGAGAGAAATAGAAGGATGGTCTTATGAAGTTAAAGAGAGGACGTAAAATCATTTGCAAAGTAGGTGCAAACAGGAAATATAGCTGTAGATACACACCTGCTGCTCTTATTGGAGGCGAGGTGGGGATTAAAGGGGGGGGGGGGGGGGGAGTAAATCACAATCCGAAGGTAAACTCCAAAATAGTGAAGCTAAACAAGCAGACCGAAAAATATGCCGCGACGCTATGCAATCAAAACGGGCGCCGAGTTTGCGAAAGCATGCAAGGCGCGCCCGGTGTGTATAGAACATGGAATCATTCAAATATATGATAGACACAGAACAGCGCAGGAGCAAATGTCGCTGAAAAATAAAGGAAATAAAAATACTAAATCACTACGGAATTGAGGGTAATGTAATCGAAGAATTGGAAAAATATAGATGATCGGAGCAGGGAAGCAAGATATACCGCAGTACAGAGGAGGTGGAGATGAGAAACAGGACTAGGAAATCACTGAAGCTAGGGCAGCCTCAACTAAACTGCAGAAAATCACGATCCCGGGGATGGGTAGAATTACGAACAAAGCCTTAAACAATCTTGATTGCTAGTCAATAACCGGGCTCATTGCATACCAGGCTCATAGCAGAGGTACCGATAGGAAACCAAGGGTGCATTTGCGATGTTTTAATGGCTAGTATAGTGCACTTTTAGCTATGCAATGCGAAAATGGTTAGTGGAAATTCCCCTGGCATTCCTCCTGCCAAGCGCATCTTTCACGCCGACATCGACGATGCTGAGCTTTGTTTTCTCCCTCAAGGAAAGACTGGCGTGCACGCGCAGAGGTAAAATACTTACGCCACTGTAAATTTGTACTGGCGGATGTCAGTTGAGAATAATTGCAGTTGGCATGGTAAAGCGACTTGTTGGCCTCAATAATGTTGGGCCACCAGATTCTCCATCGAGCGTTATCAGCTCCGACAAATTATGCAGCTGCATATATTTTATAAATGTTACCGGTAGGATTTAGCATCTTTGTGGCACCAAAATGTACAGCGTGGGGAAACTGACCACCGAAATTAATTGCTCGGCTGCCATGGCATGTACAGGGAACGCTGAGCACCTAGAATGTTAAGTACCGAGACCATGAAAACAAACCTTAGCCCTATGAATGTCGATGAAGACGGAGCTTGCACTTAGGGCAGGAGAAGGCTCCAAGTTTCATTGTGGAAGAAAGCCATGTTCCTTGATCAGCTGACACGCATGATGTACTCCAGTCACCTGAGCGCAGTTTCTTTTGAGGGCCCCATGATGGATCGGCGTCTTTTTGTTTTTCACAAACCGTCACCGAGGGCAGTGTGGCAGCGGCGGCTGCGGACCGCTTGCTTGCCTGCTTGGCACACGTGGCTACAGACTGTCGTTTTCTTGGAGGTTTTCTTTAACTTGCCTCTTTTGTCAGATATTAAGGACATTCGGGAAAAATACTTGGCACAGCATTTGCCAACAGCACAGGTTTCTTGGGTGCATTTAAAAGTGTCTTGCCATTGAATTCGGCGCAATACTATTCTATAACGTATGCTTGGGAAAATACTTCGCGCAGAAGTGGTGGCTCGGTTGCAATATCTTGTCTGCTCTGAGGATTCCCTGGCGCCAAAGCTCTAGGAGAGCAGACTCCAACGTAGCTTTAAATTTAAAGTGACACTTGGTCCGAACAACTCTGGTAGCCACATCAGCAGTTGGGTACGAAGCATAATCGCGTCTAGTCAGCTTCTGGACCCGGCTGGACCCCTCAAGCGTGCCACAGCAAACATCAACACATCACATCCACTAAGTACATAGGCCGCGACGACCGTCCTGGGCATCGGCCCGCGCCACCCCGTGCGTTTGCACAACGATAACTGCCGTTGGTTCCAAACCGCGACACAAAAAGCTAGTTCGACAAAACTTTGATCGTTCACGGTGCCTACGACAACGTGGAAGCCGAGGACCTAACGTCCATATCTTGTAATGCACTGTGGCAGCGCATAACACCGACATTTTGTTTACTCCAAATTTAAACAGCGCCAACTTTTAAGACAACTACACAGATAGGCATGACAGGACGGGCGCTGGCTCCAACTATGTTTATTGACACGTATTTTCATTGTACCGGTAGGATACAGCTGTTGTATACTTTTCTCTTCAGGGATATTGGTAAGCTACCATTAATGATCTGAGAGAACCTGCCATATGCGCACCACCCCATTCTTCTTCTTCTAGTTATTTCCCTCTCATGATCCGGATCTGCGGTGCAGAAACGTGGAGGCTAACAAAGTGGGTTTAGCTTAAGTTAAGAACAACGCAGCGAGCTATGGAAAGGAAAATGATCGGTGTAACGTTAAGAGATCGGAAGAGGGCGGAGTGGGTGAGGGAACAAACGCGGGTTAAAGACATCTTAGTTGAAATCAAGATGAAGAAATGGGCTTGGGCAGGGCATGTAATGCGAAGGCAAGATAACCGCTGGTCTTTAAGGGTAACGGAGTGGATTTCAAGAGAAAGCAAACGTAGCAGGAGACGGCAGAAAGTTAGGTGGGAGGATGAGATTAAAAAGTTTTTGGGAATACAGTGGCGGCAACTGACAAAGGACAGGGTTAATTGGAGAGACATGGGAGAGGCCTTTGCCCTGAAGTGAGTGTGGTCAGGCTGATGATGATGATGATGATTTTCGTTGAACATATAACAAAGACCACAGTGAGCGCACGCGCATCTACGACAGCAGTAAAGGAAATGAAAGAAGGAAAGAAAGTTTTTTTATCTTTTTTCCCCAATGATGACAGCATAAGTAGATTAAGACGAGCAGACTGCATTTCGTCCCCTATTTTTAAGCAAAGTGAATTCGCTGATATGCAGGAAAACAGAGGTGGTGGTGACACACATGTCGCCTCTCGCCTTGATAAAAAAAGGCTTCGCATATTTTCTGAGCTAATCTATCTTTGCTCCTGGACAGAATTTTGATCTTGTCAAGCCGTGGCTCACAGTTCTGGTCGTTTAGATCCTTGCAAGAACGGCAATTGCCGGGTAGATTCATGCATGAGTCAGATCTGTTTCCCAAGGTTCGCTCGTAATCCCTGGCACGTTCTTTGACACAACGCCCTGTCTGGCCAACGTGCACTTTGCCACAAGAAAGGGGGATCTCATAGACCACACCTGTGGCACACCGGACAAAGGGCTTAGCATGTTTTTTTCCTCAGCCAGATGTCATAGGGCCACTGCTGCTGACTTTAGGGCACATCTTGACCAGTTTACAAGGCGCAGAGAACACCATCGGAACGCCGTACTTGTTCCTCACCCTTTTCAGGTTATGGGACACGTTGTGGATGTATGGCATAACCACTGGTTTGGCGTTCCCAGTGGTTATGTTATGCCATACATGCCGGGCCCAAGTCTATTTCTTCCTCTTGTTTTCTGCTATAATTTTTATTAACCCGCGTTTGTTTTCTCATAAATTCTGCACACATCGTGTCTCTTAATGTTCAACACATCAATTTTCTTCCCATAGCTCGCTGCTTTGTCCTTAAGTTAAGCTGAACCCTCTTCGTTAGCCTCCACGTTTCTTCCCCTTAGGTGAGTAGCGGTAAGATACAGTTCTTTTATATTTTTATCTTGAGGAATATTGGGAAACTGCCATTCATGATCTGAGAGAACCTGCCATATGCCCTCCCACTACCTTTTTATTCTTCTACTTATTTCCCTCTCATGATCCGGATCAGCGGCCAATACCTGGGTTAAGCAGACGTAATCCCTTACCACTTCCACCACCTCGCTACCAATAGTGAACGGCTGTTCTCTTGCGAGACATTACTTTGGTTTCTGCATGTTAATTTTAAGACTTACCGTTCCGCTCTTCCTGTCTAACTCGTTCACATGCTTTGCAGCTCATCTCCTGAGTGACTCAGCAAGACAGTGTCAAGAGAGTATCGCAAATAACTTAAGTATTCTACATTAGCTCTTATCTCCAACTGTTCCCAATCCAGGCCCAGGAACACCTGCTGTAAACAGGCGGTGAACAGCATTGGCGAGATCGTGTCTCCCTTCCTGGCACCCCTTTTTATTGGAATTTTATTGCTGACTTTATGAAGTACTATGGTAGCTGTGCCATCTTTATAAATATCTTCCAGTATTTTCCCGTAAGACTCTTTTACACCTGATTCCTCAATGCCTTCTTGACTGATGAGGTTTCAACTGAGTCAAATGCCTTCTCGTAATCATTGAAGGCGATATATATGGGTTGGTTATATTATTAGCAATTCGCTATCTCCTGATTGATAGTGTGAATATCGTCTATTGCCGAGTATCCTTTACGAAAGCCTGCATGATTATTTGGTTTATTGAAGTTTCAGGTTTTCGTGATGTGCTCTCGATTAGCTGTGTAAATACCTTCCAGGCAACGGACAGTAAGCCGATAGGTCTGTAATTTTTCACATTCTTGACGTCTCCTTTCTGATGAATTAAGATAATGTGAGCGTTCTTCCAAGCTTCTGGTACGCTCGAGGTTCTAAGGGATTGCGTAAACAGGGTGGCTAGTTTTTCTAGCCCAATCCCCGCTTCCTCTTCAGCAGCTTCTTTCCCCCTCTGCACTGCTCCTAAGGTTTTCTTTACTTCTTTTTTTTTACTGGCGGGATGTCCCATTGCTATGCGCCACTGTGTCTCCCAGTAAGTGCTGTGGCCGTCATGTCTATGCTTTGCCTTCGTTTCATTTGACTCTGTACTTCTTTAAGTCGTCATCATCATCACCATCAGCCTGGCTACGCCCACTGCAGGGCAAATGCCTCTCCCATGTCTCTCTCATTAACCCTGCCCTTTGCCAGTTGTGGCCACCGTATCCCCGCAAACTTCTTAATCTCATCTGCCCACCTAACCTTCTGCCGCTACCTGCTACGCTTGCCTTCTCTTGGAATCCACTACGTTACCCTTCCAACCTACACAATCAATTTACAAGGTGCTCCCTCGTCTAACAGATGGCAGCCATGACTACTGGAAGTGGTGAAGGCGGCTCCGCTGTTGGCAGCAGCGGCCCTGACATGTACGGTGTCCGGAAGTGCGTGGAGATGTATGACGCAGCAACGGAACCTGTGGCGCACCTCATCGCAGCCATTCTGGACGCTTTCCAGCCAGCGTTTCTCGACGAGAGCGACCTCTACAGTGAACGCGCCACTGCAGAGTGCGAGTCCAAGGAAAGGAGCCAGTTCCTCGACGTCGGCTGTGGTTCTGGCAGGTATGCCGGAGGGGTTTTTGACCGGCCTAGGCTGGCTGTATTTTGGCCCCCCGAATGGCATTCAGCGAGTTTCTTTCTAATAGTGTGGTTGCTTGAAAGACCGCATCGGCTTTGATGAAGGATGGATGCGAGGTTATGTAATGTGAATAGGAAAGAACCGATGGTTGGTTTCAGAAACGCAGTGTATACCAAGAGAAGTAAAGCGTAGCAGGAGGATTGCAGAGAGTCTGGCGGGCGGAAAAGATTAGAAAGTTCCCGGAAATAAAGTGGCCAGAGCTGTCGCAGGACAGCTGCAAGCTCTGTAGGGGGACCGTTTGTCATGGATTTTATGCAGTTCTGCTGGTTACTGTTATGGTGTTATTGCTGAACGGCTTTTTCTTGGTTGCTTTTTGCATGACGGCGAATTAATTCAGGAATAGCCTCGGTCAATAGTTATATTGGGTAAGTTTTTTGATAAAAAAGTGATCTTCAATCGGTAGGCTGCAATCGATTATTAACGACAACCAGGGCCAGTTACCTCAAGCGCGACCGGAAACCACTGAGGTAGCAAGGGTATTTTCAGAAGTGTTTTTTTTTTCTGCAGGCGTGGAGCGCTTATAACGGCCGAAAATTACCTTACGTATGCGAATAAAAAATTGCTGCTTCGCATGTCGGAATCTGCTAAACGACGTAACCATGCTGCCAACTTGAAAACTATATTCGGAAGGACAGAAACTCTGCAAGGCCGTTTCCTTATGTGTGAGTAACGCAGAAAGCAGTAAAACCTTCAGGAAATATTTCACTGAATGTCTTGTTTCTTGAGAAACACACGGGATAGCTCTTTAATGCATCCATGCGCTGTATTCTCAGCTCACAATACAAACCTACTTGCCTACTGCTGCAAGATGGAAATAATTGGACGCTGATAATGAAAGATGGAATAATTTCGTGCAAAAATGTTGGCAGCTGCACTTTGACGCACATTACTGCAATGGGCTGGTGCAACAGCGTGGGATCTAGGGTGGCACGCTAATCTTTATCCACGGCATAGGCCGGGGCTTCCACTTTCTGTAACCATCCGAACACAGGCACGCCGCCAGCACCTCTTGTGATTCATTCATTGTTTATTGTGATTTATTGTTAACTGATTATGATTATCTGCTGTGCTGTCCGAAGGAGAGCACTGCCGGCCTTACGAGAGCCCGCCATTGTTGAATGGCGCTTCCTGAGAGCTTTGCTAAGAGGCACCACTCTCTCCCTGCCGCGCAGAAGGAGATGTCTTAAGTGCAGGCAGTGGAATAAGAGACGGAGGTATTTTGCAGGAGCCGCCAGTCAAAGGCTGGTTGGTTGGTTTATGGGGTTTAACGTCCCAAAGCGACTAAGGCTATGAGAGACGCCGCAGTGGAGGGCTCCGGAATAACTTCTACCACTCGGGGCTTCTTTAACGTGCACTGACATCGCACAGTACACGGGCCTCTAGAATTTCTCCTCCAAAGAAATTCAAGCCGCCGCGGCCGGGATCGAACCCGCGTCTTTCGCGTCAGCAGCCGAGCACCATAACCACTGAGCCACCGCGGCGGCTATATATCCGATACATTATACAAGCGACAAAGTGTCCCGCTCTTTTCTCCTGTAGACAGAGTGCGTAGCCCATTCTACTCTGTGCGGAAGGGGGCGTGCCTCTCTTTAGGCGGAATGAAAGGCTACTAAAGCAGGTGCAGCGGCCGGTTTACTCTTTTTGAAGAGTACCAGTGTTTAAAAAGTAGTTCACGAGACGAAGCTAATATTTCACCGCAACATTTAGGCTAAAACATTTGATTTGTTATGTCACCACCCTCACAACAACCTAACTACGTCCACTGCAGGACTAAGGAGTGCTACTATATCTAAACACGTACCCGTTTCTTGTGCCTGTTTCAGTCAGCCTACCCTGGCTAACTTCTTAACATGGAGCCTACGCTGACTCCATTCAGGCGCACAACCATCAGCCGTCAAATGCTCGAATATTCACTTCCAACCTTGTTAAATTATCTCCATGAGCACGATATAAATATCGAAAGTGCTGGCACCCAAACTCTGAAGAATTTTTTTGCACAAGAGCACGGTGTAAGACATAGCTTAGGTGAGCGAACGCCGCCGCCTGCCGTCGCACGATACTATTGTGCTTCCTTCTCGCTCGACAGATGGCGCTTCCAACTTGCGCCCGCTAGAGTCACTGGAAAAAATTTCAGAGTACCGCAAAGGTCGGAATTTGACTGGCAACACTGAGCGGCCGCTGCCATTTACCTTCCAAGCCGACTGCGTCGCAGGGAGGTCGCCGTGTTGGAAGAGCTTGATATTCGGTGACGTATCGGGTTGAGTGTTCACTGAAGCGCAAATACTTCGTGCTCGGAGACGATGGTTGCTCAGAAGAGAAAAAATATTGTTATTTTGTGCAAAGTAATGCAGCCAGTGGTTGTTTTGCTCCGCGGTTGCGTTTGCTGCAGGAACTGTGCTATGATTGTGAGCAGCGTCTTAGCGCTGCTATCGGGAGCTTGTGCACGCCTTTTTCCCCTTCCGCGGAGCAAGCCACGAAGGAAACATTTCGCCACTCCGAGCAGCAAAGAGACAAAGCTCGTGCTTTTGGGCAGTGAGCATCGTGGACCGCCATGGGACTGCCGTCTCGTTCAAGCAGGACGAAACTACTTGACGTTAGCTTCTTCTTCCCATCCACTCTAGGCTTCTCGAAGTCTTCAGCACAAAAGTGGTCCTGCAAATGTTTGTTGTTCAGTTAAAGAGTGATGCTGGTCACCCGAATGCTGGGCTGCCGAAGTAGGCTCCCAAAACTTTTTCGAGTGAAGCCCTGTTTCAAATATGTGGAACAAGAAAAACATGGAAGACAGCTGTAACAATGAGCTGAAACACCCAAATAAAGAGGCGAAGAAAAAGAATACGTTATAAAGGTTTCTAAGTTTACGCAGTGACACTTAAAATAGCTCATTTTGGACGTAAACACGCATGTCGCCGCAAACACGCAGCTTCATGGATTGCTATCATCTGACCCATTTCTATTTTTCTACCAGTCCCAACACAACTGAACAGAAAGCGGCCGTTATGTGAACGTAAGGCATGCCCGACCATACTTTTATTGACTGCGATCGTCACGGTCCGCGAAAAACAAGTGCCATGGGTCGAATGACTCGAGGCGCGGAAAGATCGTGCGAGTGCTTGGTGCACGTTAGGACGTGGAATTCTCGCGCGATAAATGTGCCTTTGCGTGCCACAAGCACGGAATAGTCGGAAGAGCCGCGTGTGTTGAGTAACAAGCGCGTACACGTGTACCCGCGTCAAGCGGGCAAGCCGCGAACGATCCCTGCGCGACGGTCTTGCTGTGAACTCCTATTTTCTTAGCATCCTATCGCTAACACCACGTGCACTGCGCTTACCTTCTAAAACAGCACCAAAAAGCACAAGCAAGGTGCACTTACGCCGCACAAGCGTGTGTTTTTTGAAGGCTTGAAGTTCTCCCGGCCGATTCTGTGCAACCACGCAGAACGACGCTCTCGGTCATTTTGCCCGGTCGGAATCGAGAAAAAAGTCTTTCCGGACTCAATTCGGTTGCTGCATCCGAAGGCGCAGCAGCCAGGCATGATTTCTTCAGTATCAAACACGAGAGCGACAGTTGCAACACGAGAAACGTCGGGAACCTGCGCTCTTCTCAGCCGGCCCGACCGGCGCTTGGAAGGTATATGGCACCCCATGATCACGTGGTACGGTTGGGCCAATGAGCGCGTCGGCGGCGCGGGGAAAAGAAATGCGGTACTCTGAAATTTTTTCCAGTGACTCTAGCGCCCGCTAAGCGCCCGTAGCGGCGCCGTTCGTGCCTTTAGCACAGCTTCTCCGCATGCAGCTCGAGGAAAACTTGCGGCCCCCAGCTGGTTTTTTAGGCGTTTGTTATACTGTGAATCACCGTTAACTGTTTGAAAAAATTGTCCACAGATCAGGCCAAGCGTAAAGCCCCTTTATCGACGCTCGCGCAAGACGACAGACGACGCTACGGAGAAGCTTTGGTGGAGCGGGAACCAAGTAGAGCACTGCACGGGCCTGAAATTGAGGCCCGAGCCCGGCCCGGGCCCGCGACCTGAAGCCCGAGCCCGGCCCAGGCCCGCGGCTTGAAGCCCGGGCCCGGCCCGGGCCCGCTAAATTATCGCTCTAGTGAGCCCGGCCCGGCCCGTGAATCCCGGAGCGAAGCCCAGCCCGGGTCCGGCCCGGCCCGTTTTACAGTAACTGAACAAGTAGACTGCTACTACACCGATAAGGAACTGGTCGACAAAGGTTCTGAAACCGCAGTTTGGCTTAAAGAAAGTTGGTTCTTTTTAACCCAGAAGAAAGTGATGAAGAGTAGTTCTCGCCAGGCCCGTCTTTTGGAGACTGATCTCGTGTAGGTGGGCAAAGATAAACTCGGAAGTTCCGACAGCCAAATCAAAAGGGCTGCATACACGCGTATTAGCCTACTATGCGTTCCCCCATGATTGTAATCAGTTATATTCTGCCGCCTGCGAAGTATAAATATTAAAGCTACCTAGCAAGCAGTGGGATGACATTTGTTTTTTACTGAACGCGATCTCACAGGTTGAGCTCATAGCCGAACTGGTCACCTTTCAGCAGAAACGAACAGCTAAAAGGCTTGAGTATTTCATGGTATGTGCTTGAAGACCATAAGCGTCCTAAACTAATATGTTCTTCCCTAATACATTTCTAATAGTGTATAGGTATGTTTTGGGAACGCGAATGATCAATGGCCAATTAAGGCCGGTTGAATTTTACTCTTACTGCACCGCGACGTGGAAAGAAGGAAATAAATAAGTCAATGAATAAAGCATAGTTTTTTTTCTCAGCGCGTACTATAACTCATAGCCCAAACGTGTCGCTGCTTCAATGCCGCAGTTCTGCACTTCACTCTGCAATATTGAATGAAAAGTCGGACACCAGCCATTTCTGTACGGACCGAAGCCTGGCTCGGGCCCGCAGCTTTAAGCCCGAGCCCGGCCCGGGCCCGCAACTTCAGGCCCGGGCCCGGCCCAGGCCCGGCAAAACAATCAAGTCCCGGCCCGGCCCGGCCCGCGGGCCGGGCCGGGCCCGGGCTTTCGGGCTGGCCCGAGCCCGTGCAGTGCACTAGAACCAAGCATGCCAGTATTACAATGGTTTCAACTTTTCTCGGTTAACAGTCGCATTTGAAAATCCAGCGGCCACGGTGCAGCGATGGGGAAATGAATGTTTGTGTGTGAAAGCGACTGAACGCATGCCTTAGTGGGGTTATGCGAGAACTGCATGCAATTTCTGTGAGGATGATGAGTGGGTGTTTTCCGCAGCCTAGAAAAAGTTATAACCCAGGTAGAACGTTGTGTGTTTATTTCATACATGAAGCAAAAAGTAGTCACTGCAAACTGGATTACACACAAAATACTTAAATTCTACTGTTGTGCATACAACCAAAATAACAAACAGTTCACTCAGCTCGGCTCCTTGTGGTCAAACAAGTTTGGACATTTTACGCAAGTCCTGGCCTTTTTCAACGTGTTTGCGTTTCATTTGACGGCAGTACTGACGCATACGAAGGCTTATATAATAATGGAGTAGCTTGGCAAGCATGTCCTCTCTGTGGATAGTACAAGGGAAAGTGAAAGTGAACTTCTCTAGTACAGCGTCAACTGTTTTATCGTAGGCATCTCTCAGATTTGCGTTTTTGGAGAAATGCCAGCTTCCATAAAAAGCTGATAGAGGTGCATGTTAGGGTGCGTGAGCCTGCCCCTTGTTTTGCAATTCACTAGCTCAGCTTCGGGCACCTTTGACAAGCCTTTCTCACCCTCCAGTGCTTTCTTGCACGTAGTGCAGGAGGTCTGATTGAAAATTTTCCTGGATACAAAACCTGTGACATAATAAATTATACACTCAACAACACTTGCATCATTGTTATCACACACAAACACTTCGTCGCACTCCCAGCTCCCTTCATCGATTAGGCCGCCAAGCTTCTCTTTCAGCTGCTCCAGCTTGTTTAGCTCCTTCGATGCTGAGCTATTATATGCGTTCTTAAAGTCAGCCAAAGTCACAATGCCGTACTGTTCTTTCTCGGAAGCTGAACAGTTACCAAACCGTGGTGGCTTCAGGAGGGAGTAAAGAGACAGCATACGGTACAGTTGCAAGAACGTTAGGAAAGTTGGATGTTCGTTTTGGCCACCCGCTTGTCGAATAACACCAAAAAAACATTCCAACGGGTCCTGATTCATTTTTCCGGTCAGGACGTACCTGAAATCGCACTTTGTCAACAGGTAGATTGACAGCTCACGAGCAGATTTGAGCGTCACCCTTAACCCTTCCGCAGTTGACCGGCTTAGGAAGAGATCTTGAGGAATTTCTCCTTTTGCAACTTCTTCCTCCCATTCGCCAAGCCAATCAGAGGCACTCTCAAGAACTTTAAGATCATTGCAGTCTATAGTCAGGCCTTCTTCTGGAAAGCGCCGGTTCAGGGCATCAAATAAGTTGTTCATAAAGATTGTGAACTCAACGGTCGGCTCGACATTAAAGAGCCGAGGTGCTCCTCTACGTGCATAAAACAAAATTCCTTTTGCTACGGAATTGCTGAAAATTTGGGTTGCCAATTTCACTCTCATTTTAAGCATGTTAGAAGGATTAACATGGTTGAAAGTCAGTTTTGGGCATACTCTCAGTTCAGTTGCGTTCTTGGTGTCTGCTACAAACAAGGCATCGTAGCAAGACCATTTAATGAACTTTCCGCCTTTCTTCAACACTTTCTTGTCATACAGACGATTGCGTATGCACTTGAAGAGATGAGGCGCATCTGCGAAGACATGCACCTTTCGCGATGAATCCAGTGGGTGCTCAAAGGTATTTACAACATGCCCGAGAGCACCGCTGATTCCAAGCTGTCTCCACATAGCTCTGTTAGTAGAGGCGCCATCACAAACAACTCCATCAACGAGAAGGCCCGCTTCTTCTAAGTGTACAATGCACTGAAGCAGTAGCTGTGCTAGGACCGTCCATTTCGTAGGCCCCTTGGCGGCAAACACAGCCACTGGCTGCAAATATTTTTCCCCGAACGGTGCGAAGGCGAAAACCAGCCCGTGATCAGCTGGCTCATTGCTTTGGTTGTTCTTCTCACCAAAGTCAACAAGACCGGCATATGTCATTTTTCGTGAGTTCACCGTGATGCCCTTTCTAACTTGAATCTCGTCAAGAATAAGGATCCCTCTTCGTTGAAATGGTGTTTTCGAGGCAACTTTCATTTTAAGGGCCTTAAAAAACGCTTCGTCAAAGCCACACTTCAGCCCGACTAAGCTGATGTACTTCCTGATTGTCGAAACGCATGGAAGAGGTAATATTGCATTGCTGCGCAGGAAAGAGTATGCCGCAGGGCTTCGGATGTTTAGCAAAAGGCACAGCAGCAGCCAGTCGTCAGTGTATCGCCTGTTCTTCTTCATAGTGCATTTAGCTGCAGCAATGCACTCCTTTACAAGAAGCAACTGCGCTGCAGGTAAATCCATACTTTCTAGCTTCTCTGCGAGCCCTTCCTCTTTCACTTTTGCGAATTCTTCCTGACAGTTTTTCAACTGTTTCATCAGCAATTTGTTTCGTGCTAAAAGTCGTGCTCGAGACCGCAGTACAGTGGCTTTAGCATGGCGCAACGCGTTGATTCTTTCAAGTTGGGCAGACGGTACACCTTTCCTCAAAGCAGAAAGCCTGATCCGTTGAAGCGGTACCTTTTTCTTTGCCCTTGCCGTTTGGCGGTCAGCATGCAATTGCAGAGTGATGTGGAGGCCACTGCATGGCCGACATATTCCGCCTGCAGGCGATAATAACGGGCATTTGTTATGTCTCCACTTTTTTTGGTTGTCCACATAAGCACATTCGGGCAGCACAGACGGAAAGCTTTTTAAACTTGGTCCGCCGCAGCAAACGTTCACATTGTCAAAAGTTCTTACCATTTTCTCAAGTTCAGATGTTGTTGAGACAGACGGGCTGATTCCAATTGCTGTGCAGTCAACTGGCCTGTCGAAAATGTAGGCTTGGACCGCCATGTCAGAGTTTACGAGCAAGGACTTCTTATTAAATATACAGCAGCTTCCGTCACTGTACACTACGCGAGCATCACTGATCAGAATGTCTTTGATCCCCTCTTCGTCGATCCGATGTACTGCCCACGATGACCTCGGTAGGCACATGTTTGCTACCAAGTCAAATAAGTCCTTGAATGAAGGCTGGTTGAGAGCTTCCATGTCATCGCTGTTTTCGTCTTTGTGGCTCGTGGCTGCGGTCTTCGACACTTCCGCAATATGTGATGAACCCTCAGGTATGCTGATGTAATTCGGAGGACGCGCAGAAGTTGCCACAGGTTTTTCTATCCGCTTCACTCTTTTTCGGGGACTCTTGATCTTCTTGGAAAGGTAACTCGGTGCTCCTTCGAAAATTGAAGGCACAGCGTCCTTTGTTAGGCCGGCTCTTCTATTCCCTGACATCAGAACGTGACCATCTATTTCGGAGGACCACGTTTTTAGAATAAAATGAGGAGCGAAATGCTTCTCACACACACGGTCCGTCCGTTGCAGCACGCGATCTTTGCGCGGGATTGCTCTTCTCCATGCCTCCAACCTCTCGTCGTCATTTGGTGGCTTGAAAAGTGATAACTTTTCTGCACAAGACTTGTAGCCAGTCTTACAAAAAGGCACGAAGCACTTCCCCATGTCACCAGTGCATCAGTGTAGGGTGAAATCGAAGAGCAAGCTTCAAAACAGTGACACCACACCAATAAACACGACTGACACAAAAGCGATACCTGGACGGGAAAAGGCGCGTAAAAGAAGCGCGCGCGAGCGCTTGGAAGTTCCCTAACGGGCCTCAGTTTGGTGCGCCCTCTCTTGAACTGCCGGCCAACTACTGCTCTATCCTCTCCGCTCGGAGCGGCGCCTCTTCGTTGCCGTTCGCTCACCTAGCCTGCTCTTACACCGTGCACAAGAGTGATGGCTTTGGTTGCTATGAATTGTATAGTGATGCTTTTTTTTCTTTCAAGTGTATTATGCTAATCTTGATATGATGAAGATATCTTATTTTTGTGCAAAATAAGACTGAAGTAAAATGCGACCAACTAATTCTTTCTTTTCAGCCAAGAGAATCTTGATTCACTTGCTACGTGCGTATGTTGCCTTAATTATTCTGCTATATATGTAAATGTGCAACTGCTGTATGCCTTGTAAATGGGGGCTCGAACCACGTCAAGTGATATGTTTGCACTTTTGTTCGAGTCCCTTTCGCCTCGACGGAATAAAGTTCAATTTAAATTAAAATCATCCGGCCATCTCACGCTCTGACGACCCTACGCTACATCACCCTTCTGGTGGAATCCAGTTCGTTACCCTTAACGACCACGGTATTCATGTCTTCGAATTCAAGCTCTGTAACTTGAGTTATGCCAAATTTAGCGCTGGATGGCAATTCGGCACGAACGTTCACTGCATCTGCAGCACTCACACACTTTGTAACATGCGATTATAACCCATCTTATTGCAGTAAACATTGGTCCAGCATTATCTGAATGAATGAACGGATGAAATTCTTTTAGAATTGCTGGTACGGGGCTGCTGCAGACACCAATAATCTGGAAACCTTGCGGAGTAATAATTGCTGTTTCTTTTCAAGTTGGTCATAGAACTAACAACATTTCTGTTATTTACACGCTCCTTCGCGTACATGAGTAACAGCCGAAATTAAAGAGGCAAATGAACTTTTAGTAAGTAGGTCATTAAACAATCAGCGTTCAGTGCCCACATGGCGTATAGCTTTCTGAAGAAGGAAAATGCAGTTAATATTAGTAGCAGCAGTAGTTCTCCAAACTATCGAAAAGTAATTCAGGTGGCGATATAACAAATTACTAATATCAGCAGCTCACTGTTTGAAGAAGGCGCTTAACAATGACCAAACTCCCAGGAGCGTCAGATAGCTTGCCTGCCAAAGAAACTGCATGTTTGAGAAGCACCGAGTGCAATGTAATTTTGCTTGATAGTATTCTTCTTCCCCGGCTGAACCAAACGCGCTTCAGTTTTTTTCATGTCAATTATTACACCATTAAATATTTGCGCATCACGTTGATTATTCAACCAACACTGCCTGTTCTACTGGCGTTGGGCGACGCTATACAACACTTTTCGAAAAAATGCCACAAAATATCTAGGCTTCTTTGAGACAAAATCAGCGGTTCGTTAAGGCCCAAGCAACGAACGCGTCGGATAAAAGTTATCAGCTTATACATTTCGTCCCTATTCGACCCTACAGTGCAAAAATATAGAAAACTGATGCAAAAAATATGATTACCTGTTAATTTAAAGAGCAAATTACGATAATACGCGAGTATCTTAGCACGATAAAATAGTTTAAGTACTCTGGTGCATCAAATAAACTGATTCGAAATATTGAAGTTGTTCCATCATGTTCTTTTACAAAACTGGCATTATAAAATTTGAAGCTACTCTGCCAAAAGCTCACCCCAATAGGGTTAGCTATTCCAAGGCGTTATATCTCATGAGGTCTCCGGCATCTTTGGAAAAAGCCGTTTCTCTAATATTGCGAGCTACTGTGAGCAGAACTGAAAACTGTTAATCCGCTTATATATCACTGTGCTACGTACGTGATAGGCCAGCATGTGCAGAAATAAAGGCTGTTTAATTGCGGAGCAAACGTCAGTTAATGATCCCGTAGCTGCAATCAAGATGAGCAAACGGACTTGGACAGAGCTGGTAATGCGAAGGGAAGACAGTGGTCCTTCAAAGGAGCGTACTGGGTTCCAAGAGTGGGCAAATGCATCAGGGGTCGTAAGAAAGCCGCGAGAGTCGAGGAAGTTAGGAAGTTTGCGAGGATAAGTTGGCCCCGGCTGCCATAGTAGAAGTTTAATTGGAGATCAGACGCAGCGGGCCGGCTTCGCGCACTTTCGCGGGACATCACGCTTGCCGTGTGGGATTCCGGCCAATTTTGCAATTCACGTTTAAAATCCTTGGACACAGATCTGAAGCTCCGGCTTCCATCAGTCCTACCACGACGTGAAGAAACTTTGCTGTGTCGCCTCGGGCTTAGTGTAGCTTTCATCAACCATTACTTTTTTTTAATCGGTATGGCTGATAGCCCTGCATGTGCCATCTTCGGGTATGACGAGACTATAACCCACATTCTTTGTGACTGACCTGACTATACCGCCGAAAGGCAGTCTCTCAGCCGTGCGCTGGAGCGCCTAGATCCACGCCCACTGACGGAAATGAAGATTCTCGGCCACTGACCGCGGCGATCGTAGGCGGTGAAGGCCTGGAGGGCACTGCTCCGCTTCTTGCGAACTTCTGGCTTTCACGATAGGCTGTGACTTCAGCGAACACTGACTTTTTAGAGTGGCTTCAGTTTTATGCTACTCTCTTTTCTCTTCCCTTTTTAACTCTTCACTCATTTCCCCCCGTGTAGGATAGCAAACCGATTATTCTTCCGGTTAACCTCCCTACCTTTCCTCTTCTACCTCCTCCTCTGGGGGAGAGACTTTTATGCTACAGTTGACGTAGTTAGATTGATGAGTATGAGGATACTGAGTGCGAGGAATTTTAGCGCTGCAAATAAGCCTGTAACTTGCAGCTTCACCGCACGGTACCTTCTGCCGCACGTGCCATCCTGGTGCAAGCGGCTGGTGACGGCTGACAAATCGGAGACCATGCTTCAGTTTGCGCGGGAAAATCGCTCGCATCCGCTGATCGACTACCGGGCCTTGGATCTGCTGGCCGACGGCAGCGTGGCGCAGTTCGTGAAGGACCACGGCCGCTTCCAGAGGGTCTACTCCTTCATGGCCCTCCACTGGATGGCCGACCAGCGACATGCGGTGAAAAACATCGCGACGCTGATGGCGCCCGGAGGGGAATGCCTCCTCGTCTTCTCGAAGAGACTGAACGCGCACAGAGTCCTCATGGCAGTGAAGAGCTCACCGCAGTGGAGCAAGTACTCACAAGTAAGCCTCCGGAGTTGGTGCGCATTTCATGCCAGTACGCTGAACCAAGTGGGACACTCCAATAGACCCCAGAGCATTATTGCGAGCGTACGTTTTGCGGGGACAGTTGTGTGCGACCCTTTACTTAGATTATGGCATTAGTTTTACTTTGTCGTAACGCGTACCACAAAGGGGTTTACAGCGCAGACAGACAAACACAGCAAGAAACAAAGTGACAGAGCAGAGCGATGTTCTGTCACTTTTTTTCTTCTTGTGTTCGTCCGTCTGCGCTGTAAACCCCTTTCGGTATGCACCAACTAGCCTGCAAAAACACTATCGTACCACAAATGACCACGGTGCGAAAGCTCGTTTAGCTGCTTCGGCTTCTCGTCGTTTCAGCAGTTGTTTTCTCGTTGTTCTTCTGTTTCTTGAGCACGTTAGAACCTCTTTCTTGCATTCTTCCTAGCTTGCTTGGCGGTCGCCTTAGAGTGAACTGTTCAGAAGCAGTACGGCAACTAGATTCAGATATAGACTCATGGACGGTGTCTTCCATGGCGAGACTCCTCGAGGAGCGCGGCACAACCGGCTCCTCCTGGCTGCGGTGGAGAGAGCAAGCTGACATCACACGTCGCCATAGCAACGGAAAGGCTGACGTCACACCATCTGTTAGACGCGGCGGCGGCTCCTCGAGGAGCAGGGGGTCCACGGACCACGGGACGAGAGGTTAGACCTGGTGCTGTATTGCTTTCGCAATTAAACTATGCAATGTTTACTATACCCTGTGGAAATCCCAAACCTTGAAACAGCTGGGCGCGAAGCCATTCGCCAGCCTCCTCGTCGTGTACTGCACAAAGGAGAACTGACGCCGATGTACAGAGTAGCGCGGCTTTAGCTTCGCCAACTTCGCTTTGTCCGGGTCACGTTACTATCCGCCTACTCCCTCGTAGCGCTGGCTGTGCTCCTCATTCGCCCCCCATGCAACGTCGTGGTCACGTGGTGAAGCGAGGCAAGCGTGCACTGCGATGTGCGCGCGTTACCTAATCCCCGCACTGCCGACGACCGCCTCCCGCGCCAGTGCAGTAGTGCTATCCTAAAGTTTAGGCACTGTTACCGTTTTCGAAAGAGTAGAGCGGCTACTCCTTTATATCTTCGCTTAAAGAGTGAAACGCCTCCCCTGCAAGAGGGTAAAACGGCCTGTTGGCAGGATGTGTATTTTCTTCGCGTGTTTCCGCGGTGTTTACGGCTGCCGGTAAACACATGGCGTCGGTAGCACACGTAAATAAGGAGTCGTTATATTGATGATTTTTTCGGGTTTAACGTCTCAAAACGACAAAGGCTATGAGGGGCGCCGTAGTTGAGGGCTCTAGATAATTTCGACCATCTTGGGTTACAGCTGAACGGTAGGTCAAATAATTTGATCACCCTGCGGGTGTCCTTCCCATTTTCGTACATTCGTTTCAAAAAAAGCAACCTTTCAAAGTAAAAAAGCTTCAGAGAAACTAGAGACACATCGGTTCCTGGAAAACACTTCCGCCAAATGCCCGTAAACCTCCGCCATTCTCCGCGAAGCATCAGTTTGAAATCGTCATATTTCAGTTCGGCTACAGCAAGAATGCTCGAAGTGAGCGGAAGTGAAGCTACAACAGGATTTATAATGCAAAGAATTATATGGTAGGACGCCAATAGACGGTATACAAAACTGCTTGGAGATATGACAGCACCGCGCCCACAGCTTTCGGTTGCCATCTTGGTTTGGTCCAGCAAGTGCGCGCCTTGCTAGCGTGCTTTTTCAGTATCTGTGAGACCATCATCAATCTCAGGAGTAGAATTTCGAAATCGAAGCTTCAGCCGCTGCAATGTTTATGCCCCCGGTCTTTGTTCCTAATGTTGGTCGTTAATTTTTAGTAACAGCGCCGGCATGCTACTACCATGGCCTCTGTTAGATTCAAGTTTGCCGCTGATAATGGCATGAATGAATCGGCACCGGGAAGTGCGTAGAAAAGTATAACTTTGTGCTGTTGTCAATATACCGTATTCACTCGCATATAGGTCTCCCACGAACATAGGTTGAACCCTATATATTGGGCTCGCCGAGAAATAAAAAAAATATTATTAGAATATTAGTCGACCCATATCTTTTGAAAAACATGCACTTACGACGTAAGACAAGCGCTCACTTCATCTGACTTTAATCTCTGAAAAGCGAGAAAATATACAGAAACCTAGGCATGCGCGAATGAAACCTGATGAGCAATCAACAGAACCGTTCAAGATATGAAATCTCAGCTTTAAAAAGGTTCACAGATGTATCACTGACAACTTTTTCCTCTTTTTCTTATGTGGTACGCCTCCAAAACCTCCCGTGCCTTACTATCACCACTCCTGCCCAGAACGCCAAAATACATTGTTTCCTAAGCTTTCTACCACGATAAGGCCACGGAAATAAGAGAAAGAGCAAATGCGGGTGCCCACAGCAGTTCACTGTGTGCACCCGCATGATGATGATGAAGACCTCCGTCACGAATATAGGTCGAGGTTCTTTGGTCACGAATATAGGTCGATAACTAATTATGGGCAACATTTCTGAAAAAAAAGGTCGCCCTATATGCGAGTAAATACGGTAATGTGCTTCGGTTCAACCGTCTCGTACTATCATCCCTGCTTTATTTTCAAGTGGGCAATGTCCGCCTGGTAGGGTAGAGAGGACTTATATTGTGCGGCGTGCATGCATGCGTTGCATGGAGGAACTTATGTTGCACTGCGAAATTTTGAGTGCTCCGGCATTATCAGCCGTGTGCACAGCAGTGTAAAACCCACTGGCACAACGCAACGACACAACGCAAGCTGTGTATTACGCCGTCCCTTTAACTGCAATGTGCGATGCGCAGTACAGCTTTCCAACAGCACCATTACAGAGCCAGGCTGGGTTCCCGGTATTGATTTTATATTAATTCGAAAGCCTTTAATGCCTCATCGTTGTAAGCAGCAGTTGTCGACAGAAAATGTCACGCTTTTCAATTGGTCGAAACGACCGTGACGTCACAGTGCGCGAATTTCAAAAGGGGCCAATTGTACTTTGCCTAGTAACCATGCAACCAATTGAAGGGATCGTATAGTGATGCTCCAATTAAGTGGGACTGAGCTTAGTTAATTGCTTAATTACCCAATTAGCCTAATTAACTTTTCTAGTCAGGCCATATAAATAAAGAAAACGGAGTAGGAAATTGGTCGAGCTCGGGATTCGAACCCCGGTCTTCGGCGTGCGAGACGAGCATGCTATCCACTCGGCCATGCCAGCTCGATGGTTTGGTATGAACAAAGGCGCGTTTAGTGAATACGGTGTCTTCGCTCACTGCATTCCTCCTCCCTTCCCTTCCGGAGAGATTTAGGTGTCCACCGAGATATGAGAGACAGATACATTTCCTTTCCTCAAAAACGAATTTACCGACGAGCGAGGCGTAGAACCGAATGGGCAATGGCGTTCTATAGACTCCCTGGCAGCGTTGCAAGATGCTGTCGCGTTCCACTCTTAGAGGCGAAGCTTAACATCTTAACCACACATCAGTGACCACACTTTAGGTAAAAAAAGTGCCCCCTGAATTTTGACGGGTGTTCACCGAGATATGTGAGACAGTTACTGCGTAATTTCCTTTCCTCAAATAAAATTTTCATTTCCTTCATTACGGGCGCTCTTTGTCTTCTTTCACTCCCACTTCCTCCCTTCCTCTACGGTGCGGTTCACCTAGAGGGAAAGCTGGCGGCGCTGCACTTCAGCCAACATGGACGCTCAAAGCATCATGGGGCGGTGAGCTACTTGTTGCGGCACAGTCGTAGTTTTTCGGGAACACAGAGTGGCAGTACTAAGGCGTTTCATTCCGAAAACGTAGTTCGTGTGTGCGCAGACGACTTTCGCGCGAACGCAGTGTGCAAAAGCCATAGTAGTGAAGACGCGACGACACACGACGCCAATAAAAGGTTTTACTCTTCCGAAATGCCATTAAAAAACCTCTTAAAGTATCTAAACAACAACATTTTTTTTGAAAACATATTTACTTTTAAAAGTGCGCCTGTTAATTACGAAATATTAGTTTTTTTAGTGTTCATCACTTGGCCAATAGGAAAGCTAGTCATGTCTTATTTTAGGCAAACTTTGCACTTAAATGCTTTTCTGCTCGTTTGTTGCAATCATTAGACAAGATATTGAATGTTAGGACGTTTGTAGCTATCAAACAGCTTTATTTTTTTATTATTTTTTGGCCAAAAGTTACAGTTCCGCAACAAGTAGCTCACCGCCCCATGATGCTTTGAGCGCCCATGGTGGCTGAGGTGGTCACGTGGGGTCTCCATGCAAACTCCCATAGACGGCTTGCCAGCTTTCCCTCTAGGTAGGTTCAGGTGTCCACCGTGATGACAGAGAATTACTGCGCCATTTCCTTTCCTCAAAAAGCGTTGCGTTCAAAGGGCAAGGCATCGCGCCGAACGGGTGGTGGCGTTCCGTGGACTCCCTGGCAGCGCTACAACACGCTGTCGCGTTCCACTCCTAAAAGCGAAGCTTAAGCGTCATTAATTAGCAGTTAATTAGTATTCAGGCATTAATCAGTAATTAACCATTAATTAGTGATTTGTCATCACTTAGTAATTAGTACTCAATTATATGTGACGCCACCAGTGCCACAGAAGCAGCGAAAGTGGTTCGGAAGACGCTTTCGCCTCTACCCACTTTAGACAGCCAAAGTGCCCCCTGAATTTTTTCTTAGCTTCTAGCACCACACTTTAAAACAGGTGGAAGGCGTGTGGGGTAGATATTGCACTGTTGACAGTCGATAAAGCAGACGTATATTGTTTGCAATACCACAAGCAAAGTCGCTCACCTTTTGTTTTATTTTCCGATACTTGCGATATTGTAGCGACCCTTCCTGTTGTCCTGAAAAACGCGCTTGACAAAAGAAACAGCCTTAATTTCTCGAACAAACTTGCATCGCGTGGATATCGACTGTAGCAAGCCTGAAGAAATAAAAAAATCAGGGGGCACTCTGGCTCTCTAAAGTGCTGTAAGGCGAAAGCCTTTCCGGGCTCACTGTTTGGCATTGACTGCGAGAGTATTTCTCCTGTACTAGTGCTTTATTTGACTACACACTTTGACTACACATTACAACTACACACTTTGACTGCCGACTTTGACAGCTTCTTTAGCACGACTGTCTGTCTCTGCTTCCATGAGTTTGGTTGTATCCATGGCTCTGTTAGCAGTAATGAGGTGTGTAATATGGTCACCCACGGACGCCTTCCTCCCCCTGTCGGAGCGGACGCAAACTATTTTATTAGTTGTCGTTTGCTCCAAAAGGGGTCATCAGGCATCCGTGGGTTACCTCATTACTTCGAATCCGCGCACCGTGACGTCATAACCGTTTAGAGGAACTGAAAAGCGTGACACCTCTGCTGACAACCTTCTGTCGATAACGATGAGGCATTATAGGCTTTCGCCTTAAAAACTACAAGGGCGATTACGATAATCCCTAATGCGAAATTTAGGCGCAGCTTTGTCTGCTTCGGCAGCTCGTACGGCCGCGTCCTCTCGAAGGCGCCGCCGACGAGGACAACCCATCGCGTGCAGCACATTTCACAGCTCCAGAGCGGACCGTGGCACGATTGCGAAGAGGTAGCGCGTGGGAGCGTGCCGTCACAGACAGACCTCGTGCAGTAGCGACGGACGACGGCCCACGTGCCGCGCACCACTCTGGCTCATCTATGAGCGATCGGCGGTAATCACGTCGGCTCGGTTGCATCAATGGTGGCAACGAACCCACAAACGGGCACTTAAAGGTGCACTGAAGAGGAATCTGAACTTGTCTTTTTGCCGCTGGAACTCGATCTACACGTTTCTAGCATTCTTAGAAACTGCGACTTATTGCCCTGTATGGCCGATTTCCCTAATTAAATCGAATTAACGGCCGGCTCCCACCCTTTTTTTTGAATTCTGCCTCGTACGGTGGGCGGTGTCGACCAACGCGTGGAGTGCCTTTCACCCAGTCCCGTGGCGGCTTGCCGCCCTGCCATCGGCGGAGTAATACGTAGTAGTCCGTAGTAGCAAATAGTCCGCGCGTATTTTTATTTCCGTGGGCTTATTTTGCGGCTATATTATCTGCGAATGAAACTATTTATTCATGGAAACCTAAAAAACAAAATAAAGCGAAAGCAAAGCCTCCACGGAGCTGGCTGAAAGGAACTTCACGCGTTGGTCGACTCCGCCCATCGTACGAGGCAGAATTCAAAAAAAAGAGCGGGACCCGGCCGTTAATTCGATTTAATTAGGGAAATCGGCCATACAGGGCAATAAGTTGCAGTTTCTAAGAATGCTAGGAACGTGCAGATTGAGTTCCAGCGGCAAAAAGACAAGTTCAGAATCCTCTTCAGTGCACCTTTAAGAGCGGCGCTCTAAACTATACATACGTACATCACTTTTTTTTTTTTTTTGCAAAGTGTTTATCGCCGCATTAACGCTCCCAAGATGCGGGCGGTCGCACGACACTAACGGAAAAGTTGGGATAGCATCATGCGACAAATGCACGGTCAAGAGAGTTTTGCTGGTTCTTGTCAAAATAGGTGTAGTAGAGATAAATTCAACAACTGATTGGGTAAATAACTAAGCTGTAATCGACTATGGTTCTTTGAGTATACTATCGCACGACACTTTCGACCCGATCAATAGAGGTTTGTAGCGGCGCCCACCAAATGCGCTGCCGATAAATCAATGAAAGCTCTTTGCGGCTCGACTACATGCTTAAGAAACCCCGGTGTACGCCGGCGGAAAAAAAATTGCACCCGTCTAATTCGTCGTTCAAATCAGACTCGATATGCTTGCGTCCGATCGATCATGCACTCCCGCAGAGTTACTAAACGCGCGAAATTGGCTCCCCTTCTCATCAAAGAGAAGAAATAGTCTGGTACGTGTCATTTATTTCAAAAACAAATCACCTGTAAAACTTTGTGAATAATCAGCACAAAAGGCGAGAGCTGAAATCTGGTCTGCGGGCGCAGATTCGATACCTCGCATTGCATTTCGTGTCATTAAAACGTTCGCACGCATCAAGAAAACAGTGAACGAGATGCTGAGACGTCTACTTGGGTCTCTTGGCTTCCATGTTCATCGAGCGGGCTCCTTGTACAGGCCGTGTTTTAGTTCTTGGTGCTCCGTTAACTTTTATCGTTGTGTGCCATCTACTGAGGCACTTTCACCTTCACTGCGACACTTACATGTACGTAAACTCGTGTTTCTAAATTTTCGTGAAAATTCATTTCATCGACTGGTCATTCACCTGGTCCACGCGAGGAAAGGCCAGTCGGTCCACCCGAACCGACCATCCGTGCATGGAGGAAAGGTCTGCGAATTTTAACGCCAGCGTTAAGGGTCCCATTCAGCCGAGAAAGCGTTGTAGTTTTTGGCGTTGGCATCGACGTGTCTGGCCGCCGAGTCTGGCGTCGCCGGGACTAGTTGTGTATCGTGACGTCATAACCGCATGACCTCGCGCGGGTAAATCAAACACCTACCCCACAGCGATTCACACTACAACAGTGACGACGTCACTACACATTTCCTCATTTGTCTACAGGGTCGTGACGGCATTCGACAGCCATTACTCAGTGCCTTTCAGCAAAGAAAAGCAAATGCGCATAATGGTCTAGCGTTGACTCGCACCGCTGTCCCTTGGGTCTTGAGCCAAGCACGCTGCCCCTCGACCACTGAGGAACGATTAATCGACTTAGTTAAAAGGAGACCTTGTGCGTCTTGTTTTAAATAAGGAAATAACTACAGCAAAAACAAGACTAAAAATAATATAAAAAATTTCCGGGTACTTTGAAGACCTCAAGTGCGCGAGGCGAAAGCCTTTCCACCCAACTTTGAACGATTAGTCAGTACCCATAAGTAACTAGTCATGATTAATTAGTTGATGACTGGTTAATGACTAATTCGTCATGACTTAGATGACTAACTGGTCGTGACTGGTTGATAACTAACTGGTCATAATTGGTTAATGACTAACCACTCATGACTAATTAGTTGATGACTTGTTGATGACTAGTTAGTCAGGACTAATTAGTATGACTGGTTAATGAGTAGTTAGCCATGACTTGTGACTAGTAATGACTAGTTATGACTCACTTGAGATGTAACGGACGCACGGACAGAGTAATGGCCGCCAGTATGAGACATTAACGGCTTTCGCCTTAATAAATGACAAACACGAGCTAAGAGAAGGAGCCCTGTCCGTGTCTACTAAGTGGTATGCAAAGGGGCCCCAAGCCGCTGCGTTAGCGCTGTCTATCGTCATAGGCTAAAAGGCGGAGCTCGAATGTCGGTCGAATTTTTCTTCAGCGCTGTGCTTTTTCTTTTTGCACTCAACAGCTGTTGGAGGACGTGCTTCCAGAAACCACCCAGATGGAGGATACTGTGTCGGTGCGAGCTTACGCCGCCCAGCTCGTCCATGCTGCAGGGCTGACTCCGCTGGCCTGCGAAGTTTTCCGTATTTCTGCGCCAGGCGGATTCAAGAACGACTCGGCAGGTGGTAAGTGCGGCTGACTAGAAGTTTGCGAGTGACATTTCGTTATGTATTAGAGGGACCCCATGAACAACTCTAAATTATTCCAGTAAAGATGGATTGCTGAGCTCTTCGGGATTGTGGTGATGTTTTTTGCGTGTCAAAAATAGTAATTTTACTGCTGCGAAAATTTGATTTCGGGAGAAACTATTTTTCTCACTGCACTTGAACGAAAGTCGTGACGTCCAGACCGAATTAGCTCCGTGATTGTCATTTTAAATTGAACGGCACTGTGACCTAGCCTGAAAGATCTGCATGCGGAAATCGCTCTTGACGTCACAGCAGTTTTCTGATGAAACTGGCTGTGCTGACATCTGTAACTGAAGGCCTGAACTTTAATACCATTTAATACCTTCATCTACGTTGAGATAAATTTATTTTTCATTAGAAAACAGTGATATATCTGTACAAAAAATGGGAGAAAGTTTTATAAACGTGCGAAAGCAGAATTATTTTATTTTATTCAATACTGCCAGCCTCCATTTGGTGGCCAAGGCAGGAGTGGTACAAGGGTACATCGTACATCGCGACAAAACAAAGCAAGTAAAAATGCGAATAAAGAAGCAAAAGCTAACACACAGGGTTTTATAGAAAGACAAAGAGCAAGGTTAAATGCACTCGGTTACCCAAACATACAAAAGAAAGCAAACAAAAGAGCATGAATGAATACGCTGCGCTTAAAATGACGATATGACAGCAGATAAAAAAGACTTCTGATCTGTCAAACGGACCACGTCACACGGAAGCCCGTTCCATTCCAATATCGTTCTTGGAAAAAAAGAAAACTGATACGCTTTCGTTCGGCACCGTGGCACCATGATTGTCAAATTGTGTTTATTGCGCGTTGCGTGAAAACCGTCTCAGAAACGACCGCATGAAAAGACACGGCACGAGCAGCACGCATCCATCGCCGCCGCGCGAATTCTCACTTGATTCCGACGCCGATGACTCTCGTACGTTGTGAGCGGGGATGGCGTAGAGCGCCGATGACGTGGTGAGAACGGGAGCATCAGCCAAGGGGGGCTCTAGAAGTGCAGAGAATGTGGTAGGATGGAGGCACCGTCGGCAGTGATGGCACAAACATCTCAAGATCTTGCTCAGGGTCAGCCCTGGAAACGTGTTTCCGCACTAATATGTCTCCAGTGTCATTTTACCGCTCAATGAAAGCGTGTACAACGCGTATGCTACGAAAGGAGGAGGCGTCTCAAGGTAGAGATATCGCGTCACTATATTTGTTAGCTTTCCCAGCGCTTGATTTTAACTTATTTCATAAGTTTTTGTGGCGTATCATTAATGTGTACTGCGCAGAGTTTTTATTCCCGCAGCGCTGCAATGAATGTTTCTATCGTTATATGTGTTGATATTTCTTTCCTCCCCGCTTTATTTAGACTGCTAACATTACCCGCTTTTAACTCTGCACCGCAAGAGACTGCACAGCTTATAAAGCTTAGCACACAGAGATAAAAACGCAAAGACTGCCTATAGACGCCCCGGCGTATGATGTTAGTTTATATCTTCCTGCTTCTTGTTCAAGCAGTCAATAAGATACATGATACAGGTCAATAAGATACATGAAAAGCTTAAATACGGTTAATCCTACAATAAAGCTGTGTCGTTCCCAATTCCCATGATCTTGTTGACAATAACAAATTTGTATCTAGAAAACGGCTTTCCGTTCTGTTTTTCTCCAGTATGACAGCCTTGGGTCTCACGCCATTTCCCTCAGTTCATCGTATTGAATGATTAAATTCTAACACATCCTCTATTTACGTGTACTGTGCAGCACGCTTCGACGATCAAACTCTTCTCGAGCCTTACCTAGCGAAAATTTGGGAGAACTTTATACATATCTCAGCGCATGCCGCTGGTACGCTCGGGTATGAACCCAAGGATCATCATGTCTTCAACAAGGCTCTTTCTTGTGGTACTTGGTTGCTCATAGTGACGAAGAACTATTTAAGTGCAAAAGTGATGATGATGTGGGTGGGACAGCACACAGGCGCTGTATCGTCTCCCTCTCACGTCGCCATATTTTTTCGGTAAAGAAAGCTTTTCGTTAATATCATATCTTTTGCACGAAACGCGGGAGAAAATTTCAAGCGCCCCAGCGTTCTCACTATTTTTCCCGCCCCTGTGCATGACTGTCTTTACCAGAAGTAACCAGGCAGTGGGGTTTACTTCTTAGTAGTACAGCGGAGCGCTTACGGTCCCATTAAAGTCCAAGTATCCATAAAGTTGAGGCCAATGGCTTCCTTTATATTATCCATACGCATATTTAGAGGTTGGGGTGTGGCCATGCCATAAGTGGTCCAGTACACGACCCAGTTGCCTGGCTAGTTTTTTTCAAAAGTGGTACGTTGACTGAGAAATCTGTACCATTCAAAAAATTCAAAACTTTTAACAAAAACCTTTAATGAAAACGCTAGTGTATTTGCAGACGGTTTTTTTTTCCGCGTACCACAGAAATTTGAAACTCACTCCCTGTCTCTATTTACAAATTGAATTTGAAGAAATTTTTATGTTCTCCTGAATATAATTGTTGTAAGATTATTAAATTTCATTTTACTTTCAACGCATTTCTAGAAGCGTTGAAAGTGATTCCGCCTTATTTACAGGGTCGGTTCTGAAAGTAGTAGGACTGGTTTTTTCCTGGGCGAACGGGCGGACTTAAGGTTGTCTGCGCTCGGAGGATTGGTGAAAGGGGATATTGGGAACGCTGGGGAAAATCGGCAGTCTGCTCTCGGCCGTTGAAGAGAGCAGGTCGCTTGTACTGTGGACCCCTGTCGAAACGCCTCGTCACGCAGAATCATGGAGTGTTTACTGGAGCAGCGATCCGCGATAAAATTTTGTGTAAAGCTTGGTAAAACGGGCAAAGAGACTCATGACATGATTATGGAGGCCTACGGGGATGCTGCCATGGGTAGATCAGGTGTTTGTGAGTGGCTCAAGTTGTTCTAAGAAGGTAGAGAAAGAGTGTAAGACGACGACCGCTCCGGACGCTCATCGACCAGCAGACCAAAGAAAATGTGTCGTGATGAAAAATTTACTTAACAGTGATCGCAGGATGAGTATCAGAATGATTGCTAATGACTTTAACATTCCTGAAATCCAGGTTTTTAAGGTCGTGACAGAAAACTTAGCCATCAGGAAAGTGTGCGCGAAGTTGGTATCGAGAGTGTTGTCAGAGGAGCAAAAGGCCAGCCGGAAAGCGATCTGCCAGGATCTTCTTCATCACGTGAATGAGGACCCCGATTTTTTTGATAACGTAGTGACCTGTTACGCGATGTGGGTATTTGAATACGACACGGAGAGCAAGAGGCAGAGGTCAGAATGGCCCACTCCTTCTTCCCCATGCCCCAAGAAAGCGCGATAGAGCAAATCGAAGGAAACGTCCGTGCTCATTTGCCGTTTTGATCGACATGGAGTCATCCACAAAGAGTTCATACCACCCAGACAAACAGTTAATGCAGTTTTTCGCGTGGAAGCCCTCAGAAGACTGCGAAAACGCATTGTTCGTGTCCGCCCAGCCATCGCCAACAAATGGCGGCTGCACCATTACAACGCGCCGAGCCACACAGGGTTCCTCGTAATGGAGTATCTTGCCTAGCACAAGGTGGCAACGCTGCCTCGGCCCCCCTAGAGCCCCGACTGGTCCCCGCCAGACTTTTTTCTATTCCCGAGAATAAAGTCGACGCTCAAGGAGAAGCATCACGGATCGGTAGAGGCGGTTCAACAGGCCGTGACGAGGGAGCTAAACAGCATTCCAGGCCAGGCGTTCCTGGAGGCGTACGAAAACTGGAAAACTCATTAGCAGCAGTGTGCAGATGCGGAAGGGTGCTCTTTTGAAAAAGACTAATCATTTGTACTATTATCATGAATAAAATTTAGAAAAAAAAATCAGTCCTACTACTTTCAGAACAGACCCTGTATTTGGGTCTGTTTTTTTTTTGTCCTCTATTTCACAACTTGATAAGAGACAGCATTATGCAAAATAAGTATAAGTTTTGAAATCGAAGTGGTGCACCTCTAATAATATTTCGAACGCTTGCATAAATGGAGAATGTTATCGGAGCCCATCCAAGAGCTCTTCTACCTCCAAATTATACGACGACTTCCTTAATTACCAGTAACCAAAAATTTACTCCTACTGGATGAAACTCCGCAAATTAGCATAAAAAAATTACAAACGCACTGAGCAAAACAATGAGTGATGCACGTGCTTCCCTTCACAACCATTTTTTTTTTTCAGATCTATTCACTCTTATGAATCCAATCCACGAGAAGCTGAACGATGGTGAAAAGGAGGAACTTCGGAAATTCACCCACCGCGCCCTGGAAGACGTCAGGAAGAGCGGCATCGGCTCTCAGAATAGCACCCGTGACACGATTGTAATTCACGCTAGCAAGCCCCAAAATTGAGCCTCATTTACCCATTCCGTGCTACGCGCCGTAATTCAAAGTGAGCTCTGCAATGAATAACCAAATCTTCTATGCCATTTTTGTTGTGGCGCCATAGATTTCTCGCTCACAACTTGTCTGCACCCGACGGTTCTATAAAATGTGGTTTGTGGTACAAAGTTTCCGATTCATTATTTCTCTCCGTGCGGCCTAACAGGACATCGCGTGCGGTCTAACAGGACATCGCGTGCGGCCTAACAGGATATGAGCAATACTTTTATAGCATAGCTATAAAATATCCCAGCGCCCTCAGCTGCCGATATTTGATCCAAGTGTACCTTGTGCTCTGTGTTGGTGCTGTGAAGAATCAAACGAGTAGAATTATTTATTTCTTTTCCCCTGCTAGCTGCCGTCCTCACTAAGCCTCCCATTAATCTCTTCGATTGCGAGAAGAAAAAGTTCCTCTAAAATGCCAATAGAATATTTCCTCAATGCCTGTCATTTGAGCGCACTCTACGCACCATTGATTCCGCAGTCTCAACCATTAAAGGCACCATGACATGATTGAACACATATTACTGCATTTTCTAGTGTGTGTTATGAGCTTGTTATTCCCTTTCGAAAGTTTGAATGCCCTGGACCGCCATAATGAAGTGCTTCTATGATGTAATTTGGATATGCGCATCGCAACTTCATCCCGTAATCCAAGCTAGAAGCTCATCAGACAGGACTCGCTACTATCGGAGTAGCGCTCAACCCACATACCTGAGTGTCTCACGAATTAGAAGTTGCGGAGAAAAAAAATGCCGACGATTATGCTTCTCGGTAATTCAGTTTTTGAGCGCAGCTGCAGCGGTATTTGAACCACGGGCGACCGCATACGTAGCGCCCAGTGCTGAGCTCAAGTGGCTCTGGGTTTCGGCCTCTGCAACGCACACAGCCAGCTGGAAATTATTGGAAGCGGACGGCTGCGCTGCGAAAGTGTGCAGGCTAGTGCAAGCTAGGTAGGCGCCGCATCTCGAGTCATGATGCGTCTCCCCCTCACCCTGGTTTGTCGCCAGGGCTCCAAACACATCGAACAGCCTGGTAAAGCTCGCCGCTTCGCCAGGGTCGCGAGGCGAGGAGGACCAGGGCCGCTACCTGGGATGCGCTTGCGGGAGCACGCCCCCCTTACTCTAGCGCCATCTCTTAGCGGGCCGTCGCTGCGGAGCCCGTCTTTACGCTATCGCATCTTTTCATCCGCCGCTGCGCTCCTTGTTCTCTCTGTCTTCCGGTGCCTGAAAAACCGCGAAAAGCACGATATGGCTATTACCTTACAGGTCGAAAACAAACCCCGTCGTGGAGGGGCCCCAGGTAGCTGACTCCGAGTTAGGTTCTCCTGTCTCCGACGGTCAGCGCCCGTTGCGTTTGGTGGGTGGTCGGACATCCCGTGAGCGGGGCCGCACCTTTGGGCAATCTCGATGCTCTCCCTGTCCTGGCCAGGCAGGCCGCAAATGGTGTCGAGGTAAATTAAGGATCAGATCAAACTCGCGGTCCTCATTTCCGCCCTACCCGCCGCGGTGGCTCAATGGTTACGGCGCTCGGCTGCTGACCCGAAAGACGCAGGTTCGATCCCGGCCGCGGCGGCTGAATTTCGATGAAGGCGAAATTCTAGAGGCCCGTGTGCTGTGCGATGTCAGTGCACGTTGAAGAACCCCAGGTGGTCGAAATTTCCGGAGCCCTTCACTACGGCGTCCCTCATAGCCTAAGTTGCTTCGGGACGTTAAACCCCAATAAACCAAACCATTTCCGCCCTAAATCCCATAACCCATTTCCTGACAACCATTTACCCCATCCATTTTACCCGTCCTTTCCGCTACTTCCTAAAGGAGAGCAGGAGAGTCTCCCTGGGACCGCTCCCCCGGCTGTGGGTCACTACAGTAGCTTTCCCCCCACACCCCCATTTTTTTCCTATTTCCCACCTACGGGTGGTAAAAAAGTGAGAATATTAGCATAGGTTTAATTCTTTAAGGTGATAAATATGATTGACGCCATCCAGACACTTCGATGAATAGCTAAATGCGAGTATGTACGCCCTGGTCCTTCGCACTTATGAACGAATCTGAGAGCGTAGCTGCACAATCTTTGCGTCATAAAGATGTGTAAACGACAGCGTGAAAGGAATAAAACCGGGAAAAAAGATTTACTGACAACTGATAACTGCCGTGTGAGAAAATGAAAAGAAAACTGCGCCCGCCTCGCTCTTTTCCTTGCGGATTTCCTCCTGTCGATTGTCCTCCATTTGGAAAGTGTGTCTACTTTTCTTAAATGTTTCGCTGGAAGTGATCTATATGTCTCTGCCTCATTCGAAAATTGGGAAGCTGCCTGACTAATCACAGCAGCAATGTTTGCGGTAGAGAACACTGTGTAGCGAGGATTGCGTACGCTGAGAGAGAGTAGGTCTATATACACGGTGTCCCAGCTAGATGTGACCAAGCTTGGAAAAAAAAAGAGGATGTTCCCTAGCCCCGTGAGACCAGCTGAGGGTTGTTGACAGTCGCGTGTTCTAGTCTCCAGTAGTTTTTCATTGTGCAAAAGTAAAAAATTAGCGGAGACTAGTGGAACATGTTCACTATTTAAGTGAATGTGATGCAGCGTTTTCGAGAACTGAAATAAAATTGTTTAATAGCCTTTGGTAATAATAATGCATTATAATTTTAATTAAAAGCTTACTGACGCCGGAAAGGCGTATCTATTCCTCCTCAACAGGCCTGCAGTGCAACTAAGTTTTTAAGCAACAAAATTAACTTCATCGTACTGCAATACTATGGCATGAAAATACACACCAAGGATCGGAATAGCACGAACAATTTCAATCTCAGCCAAGTTAGATGTTACATTTACATCTGCTGGAATATGCGCATGTTTAGTGCTGAATATAACTGTTTTTGTTTTGCTGGTATTCACTCTAAGGAAATTTTGCACGGACAAACTGGTGAACTTACGTACAAGTACTATCGCGCTCAATATGACTTGCAACCCGCGAGCGTGTGGCCGCAGCGTTTTCGGAAGCATGGTGGAGCCGACAAGCGGCGCGCCTGAAAACTAAGTGGGAAAGGATTCTGCTGTTCCAGTAGCCAGGCCCATCCCCCGCGTCGTCTGCGCAACGAAATCTGAGCTGGTTGATTCTCACAGGCGCCGGCGCGTCTAGCCTTGCACATGCGTGATTTCAAATCGTCAAAACCGCTCCAGTCATACTGTGATTGAAGAGCGATTTGGGCCACGGGTTTGTCGGGCATGACAGATGAAAGCGAAAGGAATGAAACAAAATCAACCGTGACATGCGCCTTGCATTCGTCACGCAAGCGCCGGCGATGCGAATGTTATGGTACAGCCTAGACCGCAGGGGAGAAGGCTGAATGGTGGAACAGCAAAATCCTTTCCCTTTAGTTTTCAAGCGCGTCTCTTGTCGGCTCCACCATGCTTCCGGGGAGCGCTCCGGCCACGCTGCTTGAGGTTGCAAGTCATATTGAGCGCGATAGTACATTCGCTTGCGGAAACAACTTGGTAGGACAGGGAGAAGGTACGATTATGTTGGTGCCGTCAGCATACATCATAAGCTTTGTTTCATTGTGTATGTAGGCTACGTCATTTACTTACCGGTTGAAGAGCAAGGGACCAAGAATGCGTCCTTGAGGGACGCCTGAATCTACCTTCATATGCGATTTAAATTAATTAATTAATTTAGTGATTCACTCAAAACTTATATATAAACTTGACATGATCCTGAATAACCCCCGCCTTCTCAATTGGATTTCAAGTTTTCTTTCCAACCATTCTCAATTTGTGTCCTTCAACCGAACTAATTCTAGGGTAGCAGACGTGCCCTCAGGAGTTCCACAGGGTTCTGTATTGGGCCCATTGCTTTTTTTGATTTTTATAAATGACTTACCTTGTAACATCACCTGTAACCTACGTTTGTATGCTGATGACTGCGTGCTGTATCACAAAATTTCCTGCCTTGATGATCACTTATACATTCAGAAATCATTTTCAGAATTTAGCTCTTGGTGTGCTACATGGCAAATGACTATTAACATCCGCAAAACTGTTGTTATGACTTTCATTAATAGAATGACACCTTCCGTGTTTACTTACACAATTAGCAATACCCCCATCCAGAGTGTGAGTCAATACAAATACCTTGGTATTATTTTCACACCCAGTATGTCATGGTCCAAACATATAGATTTCATAACCTCAAAGGCACTTAAAAAGTTAGGATACCTCCGTCGCACAATAAAAGCTGCTCTTAGAGATACGAAACTACTAATGTTTAAATCGCTAATCCGTCCACTACTTGAATACGCCTCCCCTGTATGGAACCCGCACAAACAACGCGAAATTAACCAAATCGAGGCAGTGCAGAAGAAAGCCGTTCGCTTCATATGCCACAGGTTTGGTAGAGATTTTTCGCCTTCCACAGCACTTTCATCACTGGGCCTGCAACCACTAAGGACTGAGTCTTTAAAATTTTTGTATTGCATTATTAACTCTTCCTGCCGGACCTCTGCAAATGATTACCTAATCCCTGCTATACCATCTAAAACTAGAAGTCACTGCAGCCTAAACATCACGCCTTATTTTGCCCGCACGGACACTTTTAAATAAAGTTTTTTTCCGCGTGCAATCGAATATTGGAATTGTTTACCCGGTTCTACTCGCTCTCTTCCTTTAGAGCTGTTTTTAGAGGCTATTGAATAGTTTTTCCGTTTTTCTTGTTTTCACTCGTACTGTTTCGGATGTTTGCCATTGTTGTGCTCCATGTTTTCCTACTTTGTTGTTCACACCCACCCCTGCAATAGCCCAATAGGGCTGCAGTATGTATAAATAAATAAATAAATTCATGCAAACTGTTGCCCGTATGTGTGGTGAACTTGTAAAATTTTAATAAAAGACCTCTTACATCGTTTCTTTCAAGCTTTCGCAGCAATATATTGTGATTAATAAAATCAAAAGCCTGGGTAACGTCTAATAATATACCAAAGGTGTGAAGTTTGTGTTCAAAGTTATGCAGGATGAATTCCTTTTGGTCAAGGAGGGCAAGTTGTGTTAACAAATTTTTGTCAAAACCGTATTGAGCTTTGGAAAGCAGTAGGTGCTCTGAAAGAAAGAAAGATAATTTGTTCGCAAGGCGTTTTCTAAACTTTTCGAGAATATTGGCAGAATAGAAATTGGACGGTAACTTCGAATGTCTAATTTATCACCCTTCTTGGGCAAGGTTCCAACTCTCGCAATGTACGAGAAGGAAATTTGGCTGTGGAAATACAGAGATTATAAATATACACTAAACTGGGAGTTATGTATACAATTACATGCTTAATTGGTGTTATCTCTAAGCAATCGGCAGCGCTGCTTTATTTATTATAAAGTTCATGAAATATCAAACGCAGGTCTAGAGTGCTGAACAGCAAGTTGCTGGTCTAGTTGGTGCTGTTGCATCGTGGTGGAGCAGCGCAAAGGACGGGACACAAGAACCACGGAAGGACGTACACAGGCGCTGACTATCAACTGAATTTTTATTGCGAAATACAGAGAATATATAGCAATCATGAGGGGGTGGAACATAGATAAAAGGTTGCTCGGTCACCGGAATCCAGAAGACAGTCACGTCAGTAGATAAAGTATGTTGGTGAATGTGGTGGCGGTGAAAGACGATAAAGAGATGCATCGTGCTCCACCACGATGCAACAGCACCAACTAGCCCAGCAACTTGCTCTTCTGAACTTCATATCTTGTTCATCGGGCTCTGTTAACTGTCTCCATTCTGACCCCAGCCTTCTGATTTCCCTCACCGCTCTTGCCATTTGCCGGTCTCGGACACTCTCCTTTTGCCTGCGCCACAAATTTCTTCCCCCCGACGTCTTGGCAATTTTTGGCGGCTTCACCCCGTCAGCCGGGCACGGAAACCGATTCCTGAAACTTCTGAGGTCTGAGTGGCAGAGGCAGTCTCGCCTCTACAGAGAGTTCCTTCACCTTCGGTTGTGCTCCAGCCAAGCATCTTGCGGAACTCGGAAAGAATGTGCTCGAATCCTGGACACCACAGTTGAATTTCTCTGGCAACAACGTCTGCGCCAGCTACGGGACTGGAAGCCGAAGAAACCCAAGTGGGACCCGAATCCCGTGCACACTGTTGGCGACGTGGATTTACCGGACGACATTCGGAATGTTCTCAGCCAGGGCCCAAAATTCGCCGTGGAACCGAAAAAATCGCCTGTGGAACTTCTAAGCCTTGTGAGGCAAGTGGGACAACAAGCTCCAGATTCCGACAAGGACAGGTGCGTTTCCGAGGGCGTGGACGTTCTGGTCAAGCATAAACCGTCCTCCAGGAGACTACCTGTACGCCGCACCGCCACCTTTCTTCGAACCCATGGACTTTTCTTGGTGCCCTCTGACAAAGAAGGGGGCTTCACAGTGCTCACCACAGGCGAGTACAACTCGAGAGCCATCTCTGCCTTGGAGTCAACTTTCCACAGGAAGGACACCGTGAACCTTTCCAAGGTAAAAAGCCAAGCCTTGCGCCTATGCAAGACCGCAAAACTTGACGCGCTAGCCCGTAACCTGAAGTCAACCAACCGTTTAACAGGAAATGTCTTTTTTTCTGCCAAGACGCACAAACCAGGTTATCCGTTTAGGGTCATTGTTTCCGAGCAAGAATCCTGGCAGAAGCAACTCGCCACCTTCATTAAAGACAATCTAAAACTTTTAGTGATTGACGACCCTTTTGTGGTTGATAGCTCAGAACAGATCATCACTTTTTTAACCTCGTCTCATCACCAAGATCTTAAAGGATTCTCCGTCGATATCAAAGACTTGTACTATTCGTTGCCGCACCAGGAACTAATGAGTTGTATAGAAGAAGCTATCGATAGACATGGCACTGTTCGCTTCCAAAATCAAATAGGGCTTTCCGCGAGCGATTTTCTGCGAATCCTAGACTTTTATTTGAAATCCTCCTTTGTCACGTGGAACGAACAAACCTACATCCAGAAGAAAGGTGTATGCATAGGCTCATGCACAGCCCCTGTTCTTAGTGAACTCTTTCTGGCCCACTATGACAGACTGCTGCAGAAAAGAATCGGTAGTACCTGCGTTGTCAAAATCTTTCGATATGTAGACGACTATCTCGTCCTTTTAAAATGCAACAGTGAAGAATTCAAAATTGCAGCTCCCGAAGTTCAGTCCTTGTTTGACCAATGTTTGCATCCTCTCGTATTAACGTCTGAATTCCCAGAAGATAACAACATGCGGTTCCTTGACCTACGTCTTCATTTTTCTCCTGCGCATGCCTGCTGGTCATACGAACCCAGAGGTAAAAAGCCGCTCCTCTCATACGCGTCAGCACATTCGAAGTTGATAAAGCGAGGCATCATCAGCCTGTGCTTCCGCAACGCCCTTCAAAAAACCTGCGAACATCGACTTCATGACTGTCTTCACGGGCAGGTGGGTCGGCTCCTCGCGGCGGGCTACCCTTTACCTCTCCTGATATCAGTTGCAGGCAGCATGAAGAAAAAACGTTTGCCCACCCGGAAGGAGGATTACCGCAGAAATGTTGTAGTTGTGCCCTATCTGCACAATGTTAGCCACGGTCTTAAGAAAGTTGGGAAACGCGCAGGCGTCGACGTGGTTTTTTCTGCGCCCAACAAGCTCGCCTCTCTCTGCAGGAGAGTTAACAACCAGCAAGTTCACCGTGGTTGTGGGCAAACGCACAGCAATCCCCACGTTCCTTGTGCCTCCGGTGTTGTGTACTCTGTCCCCTTATCCTGCGGGAAGGAATACATTGGTCAAACGGGAAGATGCATCAATGTCAGACTTCAAGAACATAATAATAATGTAGGTAATATAGCCATCACTGGAAATCTGGCCAAGCACTGCAAAAAATGTGAAAGCAAAACCTGCGCCCCAATTTTTAACCAATGTACAATCATTGGGAAAGGACGAGATCGTACGTCGAGAGAAATAATTGAGGCTTGCAACATCCGTCGTGCAAAAGACCACTGTGTTAGTACATCTTCCATTAGTTTATCTCAGAAAGAATTGGAATTTCTGAGAACAGCAGGGCATGGGTTGTGATTCTTGGCGTTTGTTTTCTATCCCTTCCTGTTTTTTAGTGTTCTTTTTCCCCCGGGTTTTTAATTGTGACATAGGGTTAGTTTTTTATTCCTCGCAGGCCTTTACTCCTCCTTTTAGCTGTTTCATGCTTTTAGCCCCCTTTTTTGGCCTCTTTAAAAATTCATCTTCCGTGAGGCCTTAATGTGTTTGTTGATTGCCGGCCCTTCATACCTCCCAGCCTACCAGGTATTAACGTTTCTAAAGTGTTTTTTTTTTAATGTTCTTAACGATTTTTATGTTTTTTTAATGCCATCTTTTCTGTTATTGATTGTCTATAGCTTTTAGCCCCTTTTGGGCGACCTCATCTTTCATTACCGATCATCCGTTATTTCGCGCCTTGGCCCTATACACCCTCCGCTTCTCTTTATCGTCTTTCACCGCCACCACATTCACCAACATACTTTATCTACTGACGTGACTGTCTTCTGGATTCCGGTGACCGAGCAACCTTTTATCTATGTTCCACCCCCTCATGATTGCTATATATTCTCTGTATTTCGCAATAAAAATTCAGTTGATAGTCAGCGCCTGTGTACGTCCTTCCTTGTTTCTTGTGTCCCGTCCTTTGCGCTGCTCCACCACGATGCAATCTAGAGTACTACCTGCCTTTAAAAGAGAGAGAGAAGCAGAAGGACGGAAAGGCGGGGAGGTTAACCAGGTGATGCCCAGCAGGCTACCCTTCACGTGGGGAGGGGAACAAAGGGGAAAAAAAAGGAAAAAAGATGGGCAACGAAATGAGTTTTTCAAGTGTCCATTGACCCCTAGCACAAGGGGACAGTGGGCGCACACTTAAAGCTTAAAGCTTATAGACGGGAGCACAACCACGAGTCCTTTAAAAATCTTAGGAGCGCTTTCGGCGCTTTACTTTGTGAGGCAGCTTTTGTCCAAGACCCTAGAATCTTGGATTGTGTTCGAGGTTGTAAAAAATTGTTTGTTGGTTGTAAGGCGAAAGGCTCTGTAGCGACTCTGATGCCTGCACAGGCTCTCTGTGGACAAAATAATCATTGAACGCATTAACCATGTTCTCTTCAGTTGTCATTATTACCATTTATGCAATATTCGCTCTTCGCTCGACTGTTTCTTTCCGTCCAGTAATATAGTTTATCTTTGTCCACAGTTTACCACTGTTTCCTGCACTAGCCAAAACCTTTTCTAAGCGTGTGTCCTGCGCATGTGCCCTTTTCTAAGCATTTCTAAGTATGCGCCCTGATTTTCACTTCTTGGAAACTGTTACGTAATTGAACCGAATAACATCAACTAGTTCCAAGATTGTTGACCTCATTTTGACAACCTCACCGGATGTAGTTAATTAATTACATTCGTGCCGGGACTGAGAGAGAACAGTTTTATTCTATTTTTACGTGTAGAAACCGTAAATCTGCCTACGGCAGCACCAGAATGCATCACAGATTAGAACAGGGCTTTTTTTTAATAAAGAACGAATTAAGAATATTCTTGGATGTATACTTACTGAATTTTCTTTTGTGTGCTGCTGAAATCAGCTGTTGTCTCTTTAAAGAAAAAGTCACCTCACTACCAGACATATGCATGCGGCTACGTAAGGTATCGGGTAGACAACGGTCCGTGTGGTTTGAAGTCTCTTGAAAAGAACTTTTAAACAAAAGAAACGCTTAGCGGTAGGGACGATCCCTATGTTTCTTATCAGGTAGAAAATTCTGGGAAAAAGCGCATTCAAGACTTCCAAACTTTTTATTCAATCGTTTTCTTTGAGAATGCCCTCTTGCCCCCCTGGAGGGAAACAAAATAAAGTTGCTTGACCAATGGAGGACTCGTTCCGATTCGGAGACTCAAACAAAGGTCGTTCAACTGGCCGAAGACGCCGCCAGGAGCTAAGACCTTCTGGCCGTTATTTAGGCGTAGGGCCTAAAGCCCCTCAAACTGTTGGAAATATAAGTTTTGCAGTCCAATCTAATCACGCTACTCCTCCTTCTTTACTGGATACAAATAAAAAAGTTAGGAAATTTTTCAGTGGCTCAGCATCCAAGATGATCCCCTTATCTCATGTGAATGGCGTGTTATTCCTGGAGAAAATGTTGCCAGGTTCTTAGAGAGGTATTTCAAGTACCGTTTTGTGACTGCCGTCTCTAACCTTGCCGGATGAGGTCAATATAATTTTCCGCGGTTGGACCGTCTAGTTATTGAATCGGTCGGTCTGCAGAACCTAAACGGAAATTAAAAATTTTCTTCTTCAGCTATGGATGATGTTAATTCGGAATTTTTTAATAAAAAGTTCCAGTGTATTCGTCTACAATCCTATCTAAACTACCAGCAGTCTTTGCACTCTTCAGTGTTACCAAACGATTGCAAGGTGTGCAGGTTAGTAGCGGCACTGAAGTCCGGTGACACAATTTCTCGTGCTAATTATAGACTTATTTCTTTAAGTAGCGTTTCATAAAGAACCGTTAAGCACGTCTGCACCAATCTCTTTAATTTCTGGAAAGCAACTCCCTTTTTATAACACATCAACATGGTATTCAGAAATGATTTTTACGCGAGGCACAGCTCATATCTTTCACTGGCGATTTCCTTGCAGCAATATATACTCTGGATCCTACATAGACTGCATGTTCCTGAATTTTTTCAAAGAATTTGACCATATTAACCAGCGCCTATTATGTTGGATGCTTATCAATATAAACATTGCCCCGACCTTTCGGCATAGATCGAGAATTTTCGGCACAACAGAACCCGATTTTTAAATGCTAATAACTCTGGTTCTTCTCCTTCTCAAGTTTACTCATGCGGGTGTACCCCAAAGTTCTATGTTAAGCTTCACATTTCGTTATGTATATTAATGATTTGCCTGACCAAATTACTTTTTTAGTCAATTTTTTGCGGAATGTTGGGTAATTTACACAACAATTTCTTCTAATTCTGGTCCCACCGAACTTCGGTCCGACATCAACAGAATATCCGACTGGAGTAACATTTGGAAAATCTGCCTTAACCATAGTAAGTGTAAATCAATGGGAATCTCCCGTAACACGGCTTCAATTTCCACTAATGTTTTCGACTGCAAGACACAGGGTTTCTCACTAGAACATGTGGCATCCTACAAATATTTAAGTGTTTAGATATCCAATGATCTGTCCTGGCAAATTTATATTGGCTACATTGTTAGCAAAGCCAGCCCCACATTTGGTTATCCAAGGCGTAATTTCTCTGGGGCACCTTCCTCCCTAAATCTGCTGCTATAAATATACCTCACGAGCCCAGAATTGGAGCGATCACGCTTGATGTCGAATCCAGGTCTTGAATATCTCGTTCAGTCTTTGGAGTCGGTGCAAAATTGCAGCCCGATATCCATACTTCATAACTAGCCTCGCTAATCATGTGTTTCACTAATGAAAAATCCTCTGAACCTTCCCCTTGTTTCATTACGAAGGGGGAACTGTCTCACGTATCACTCTTTTACAATATCTACCGTCCCAAACACCATCTTAAACAAGAGCTTCTATCTGAATCATCGTATATTTCGTCGCTTAGTACTCGCCTCCGTAATGTAGACGTCCAATTTTGTTGAATGAACACATTTTTTTATGCATGTATTCTTCAGAGAAGTAACCATAGGAACCACCTCGCTACATTAATTGAAGCAATTATCGACACCGTCCTGTTTAAATAAGCGATTGAAGAACATGTTTACTTCCAGTGATCGGTATTCTCCTGTATTTTCCAGTCCTACTGTGTAAAACGCTTTTGTTTTCCTCCTATTGTATTGCCGCGTTTTGTGTCATGTTATACTGGGCCTCTTCGATTTACCGCGCTCGGGCAGCCCGCTGGCTGCCCGCAAGTTCACCTCTGACCGAAAAACGCATCATGGCCACGTGGGCTGGCGGCCACCGCAAACCGGCAATCACGGCGGCAAGCAAGTAGCGGATCACAGAGGGCAGATGCTCTCTCTAGCTTCGCATTCTGCTGCGTTTCATTGCTACGCACACGCACTGTAGAAATAGGCTGCTTGGTATCGAAAACAACGCCTTGCAGTTATTGAGGGCTGCGTGCCGCAGACTGCAGAACAGGCAGCTGATCCAGCTCGCACTCGTATACATCGGCGACGACAACGCGAGCGTGTGCCATCGGTGAACAGTGTGCTGCGTAGCTTCAAGGAATCCTCAAAAGCATGCGATGAGCAATCGCAATCTAACGTGTTTCATTCGACACCACATAGGACGGAAAAACTGCCCGTGCGTTGTTTATCAAACGACAAGCCGTACTCTCGGATTATTGCGTGTTTGCTTACTACGTAGTAAGTATATTTAGAAGAACTTCTTGTTGGGCAAGTTGGTGCATTGCTTGAAGGAACCTAGTTGCGCTATAAAAAAGACAAACACAGGAAAAAGCCAAGAGACAGACAGAGCGCAAACTATCAACTGAGTTTATTTGTGTGAAAGTGCCTTATATAGTCAGAATCACAGCAAAACAACAAGGGGAATGAGAGAGGGGTACAGCCAATCAACTCCTGGTCAACAACAGGTGCGCAGAAAATGGTTTTCCTTATTGTACAGTTTTACAGAAGTGTCGCTTACACATTTATCACCGTTTTCTTTAATGTGATAGGCCTCCAAAAGCTCCCAAAACAGCGCGGGAGATCTTGGAGGCCTATCACATTAAAGAAAACGGTGATAAATGTGTAAGCGACACTTCTGTAAAACTGTACAATAAGGAAAACCATTTTCTGCGCACCTGTTGTTGACCAGGAGTTGATTGGCTGTACCCCTCTCTCATTCCCCTTGTTCTTTTGCTGTGATTCTGACTATATAAGGCACTTTCACACAAATAAACTCAGTTGATAGTTTGCGCTCTGTCTGTCTCTTGGCTTTTTCCTGTGTTTGTCTTTTTTATAGCGCAACTAGGTTCCTTCAAGTAGTAAGTATACATGACTATGACCGCCGACGACCCTGCATGGTGATTGACTCTGGTGTGGTCGTTGCGATTTCTACGCTCGTAGCCTGCTTCCTGTAAGCTGTAAGCAGAAAAAAATCGGGTTACGTTTCGTTCAACTGTAGTCTGTCGATCGGCCGCCGGCTTTTGCTGCGGGCAAGAAATGCAGGCATAATCTCGACAAAGCGCATATCAGCTTGTTGAACGTTCACCTAGAACAAGGGGGTGTACTGTATAAATTTAGCTGCGTATCGTATCTGTAATAATACAGCTTTATAGCAGAGAACTGGCACTGGAATGGAGAGCGCTACAATAAAGCCCTGCGTATCGGTGCCTCACGATTCCGCGTGTGCTTGCATGATGATCAGCGCTAAGTGCTTATTTTATCTCTCTCTTTTTTTTTAATGAGCCAAACACGAGGAGATGCATGCCTACGGTACTTATCAGATATTTTGAGCATACGAGGTCTGTTAGAAAAGTATCCGACCTTATTTTTTTTTGCGAACACCTGATGGATATTGTCGTGTCTGGTCGCTGTGTTGAAAGCAGCGAAAGACGCACACGGTACTTTAAGACTTCGTTTATTTAAAGCCGATGAGGGTGCGACCAGCGTCGACCGAGGCAGGAGCCGAACTGGCCGCCCGAAGAAAGGAGGGAGCGGAGAAGCGTCCACGGGAGGGAGTGGCTTCCCAGAACAGGAGGAGGGTGCGGGGGCGCACGCGGGGGCGCACCATGGGGGGGCATCTGGCGACAGCGTGCGACGAAGGGCAAGTGGTCGTTAGGAGGAGGATGCGAGTGGTCGTTACACACACAAAAGCAATAAGGGGACACAACACTTCCTTCCCCCTTAGAAAGTTGCCTGGTATCGTGCAGGGGGTCGGCGCTCACGCGTGGAGGCGCGCTGGCTTTGTGCGCTCGGGGGAGAAACACTTGTAGGCTGGCTGTTGTTCGCTGTGTCTCCTAGGTCTGTCCTGGGCGAAGTCTCTTCTTCCGGGAAGAGGTGCCAGGCTATGTGGGAAGATGGTGCACGTGTTCTCTCCGCTGGCGGACAGCTCTCAGACGGCGTCGTAAATCTACGCAGCTGGTTGAGATGTCGGCGTGCTACTGTGCCATGTATGTTGACGAGCCAAGAGCGCAGGCCTATGCGTCTGACAATTGTAGCTTCCTCCCAGCGTGGCTTTTTCAGAAACTGTCGGGCGAGGACGCGCTGCCCCTCATTAAGCGTGCCGCAGCGCGGAATTGCTTTTTCTTCCCGGAACGTCTCTGCCTTTGGCTCGGGAAGGATGGCTGTGAGCTGGGTTCGCATTTCACGCTCGAACATCATTTTCGAGGGGGTCTCGCCTGTTGTGCTCTGAACCGTCGTGTGCTGCTTGAAGAGAAAGCGCGCAAGGCGGCGCTGCAGCGAGCCTGTCTGATCTCTTTCAAGGGCGCGTTTTAGCTCGGCTACGTAGCGCTCGGCCTGTCCGTTTGTCGCTGGGTGGTAGGGGGCCGATGTAACTGATGAGATCCCGTTGTCGCGATAAAACTTGAGGATCTCCGCAGACACAAACGGTGTTCCGTTGTCCGACACTACCTTGCGCGGCAGGCCGAACGTTGCAAATAGTGATCGGAGGTTGTCAATGACTGCTGCCGAAGTCGTCTGTCCCATTTGCCTTATCTCAAGCCACTTTGTGTAGGCATCTACGACCACAAGGAAAGTGCAGCCCTCAATTGGTCCTGCAAAATCAATGTGCAGTGTGTGCCATGGTGTGTCTGGCTTTTCCCATTCTGGGACAGGAGCTTTCGGCGGGGCGCTCCGGCTGCTCTGGCAAGGCTTGCATTCTCGCACCACTGTTTCGATGTCGTTGTCAATGCCAGGCCACCACATGTAGCTTCTGGCACACTTTTTCATTGCAACGATGCCCCGATGTCCGGCGTGGATGAGAGACATAGCTTGTGCGCGTAGTTCTCTCGGCATCACAACTCGGGACCCAAATATGATGCAGCCGCGATGGGTGCTCAACTCTGTAGCTCGCCTGCGGTAAGCGTCGAAGTTGTCCCCTTTGAGTTTATGCACGTTGCCTTGTTGAACAGCTGTGTAAACTAGCCGGAGAGCTGCGCACTTCTGCGTAGATGCTGCAACTGTGCCTGCTGTAAGCGGAGGTTCTGGCAGTGCTTCGAACATCAGAACGTCTCCTGGTGGAAATGGTTCGTCAACAGTTGCGTCTAGTGGCAGACGGCTTAGCGCATCGGCGTTTTGATGTTTACTCCCATTGCGGTAGACCAGAGCGTAGTCGTACGCTGAGAGTTTGATGCACCAACGTGTCATTCGCGGAGACAAAGTTGGTGGCATAGGCCTTTGTGGTCCCAGAATGCCCAATAGCGGTCGGTGATCGGTTATAAAGGTCACCTTCCGGCCGGCAATGTACTGGTGAAAATGTGTCGCCGCGTAGACGATGGCTAGCCCTTCTTTGTCAAGTTGCGCGTAGTTGCGTTCTGCTTGCGACAACGTACGTGAGGCGAAGGCGATGGGAGCTTCCCTTCCTTGCTCGTCAGTTTGCGATAGAACCGCGCCGACTCCGTACGGTGATGCGTCGCAAGCCAAAAGCAGAGGCTTCCTTTCGTCGTAGTGGCGGAGGACTGTACATCTTCGAATCAGGTCTTTCAGGGCATCGAATGACTGCTGATGGCGTGGCGACCATGTCCATGTCACATCTTTCCGAAGGAGTTGGTATAAGTCGTTGGCCACGGTAGCTCTTTGTTCCAAGAACCGGTCGTAGAACGTCAAGAGTCCGAGAAAAGCCTGTAGCTCCTGCTTGTTTGTTGGAGCTCGTGCTTCTGTGATCGCTCGCACTTTGTCCTCGGTAGGGTGAATGCCTTCCGCATCAATTCGGTGTCCCAGAAATTGCACCTCTGGCACCGCAAAACAGCACTTCGATTTGCTTATGCACAAATTAGCGTTTGCTAGCCTTTCGAGAACGAGCTCTAGGCGCACTGCATGCTCTTCAGTGGAAGTGCCACTGATGATGACATCGTCAAGGTAGACACAAACTCCTGGGATGCCCTGAAGCACTGTCTCCATGAATTTTTGAAATATGGCCGGGGCTGCAGCTACGCCAAAAGGCAGTCGCTTGACTTTGTACAAGCCTTTCAGTGTGTTAATTGCCAATAATTCAGCAGTTGACTCGCTCACCTTCAGCTGCTGATACGCCTGGGTGAGGTCCAATGTGCTGAAGACTCTTGCGCCACGCAGTACACTGAATACTTCTTCAGGTGTCGGTAGCGGGTAAGAGGACGCTTTAGTCGCAAGATTGACGGTGCTCCGGTAGTCTCCGCAGAGGCGTATGGTTCCGTTCTTCTTGCGAACTACGACAAGTGGTGTGGCCCATTCTGAATGCTGCGTCGGCTCGATGACACCTTGCTGCTCCAGTTTGTCCAACTCTTTTTCAACTGAATCTCGGAGAGCAAACGGCACCGGCCTGGCCTTCAGAAATTTGGGTTGCGCGTTGTCCAACAACTCTAGTGTGACCGGGGGCCCTTCGTTTCCTGGAATCTCTTCCGAGAATACTCTTTCGTATTTCTCTTGCAGTTGCTCAACCATGTTCTGGCTCGGCGTCTGGTGTATGCCGCATATCATCACGCCTAGTGGAGAAAACCAGTTTCTCCCTAGAAGGCTTGATCCTGTGCCCTTCACAACAAGCAGAGGTAGCGTATGGGTCTGGCCGTTGTAGTTAACCTGCACGTTGGCAGAGCCCAATAGTGGCAGATTCTGTCCTGACCACGTTCGCAGGTGCGTGTCGTCTTGTTGCAAGGCGGGTGCGTCAGATGGCCATGAAGTTCGGAACGTGTCCTCACTGATCAGAGTACAGGCTGCGCCGGAGTCCACCTCGAACTTAATCAGCTGGTGATGTACGCTTACTTCTGTAAAAATCTTCGGTCGCGTGCCGAGATTCATGGTGTTCAGGTCGTACAACACAGATGGTGTTGCTGATGTTGTTCCATGGAGATCAGATAGCGGCGTATTCTCTGAGGCGTTGACGCTGTGATTAGGCTGGGAAGGTGACTTTATCTTGGCAAGTCTCCGTTTCGTAATGCATGCTCTTTCGATATGCCCTCGCTTGTGGCAAAAATTACACGTGGCTGACTGGAATCGACATCCCTGGGGGTTGTGTTGGTCGTCACACCGCCAGCAGCGTTGTGCCTTTTTGACCGATTTTACAACAACAGAAGGCTTGCGCACCTGGTTGCTTGTCTGGTGTACCGGCTCGGTGTTCCGGCGAATCCCTCTCTGCTGGTGACCGGCGCTCTCCGCTCGAACGGCGATGTCGTAAGCTTTGCTGAATGTGAGGTCCTTCTCAGCGAACAGGCGCTGCTGCAGTGACTCGTCACTCAGTCCGCACACAAATCTGTCGCGTAACATCACGTCCAAGGGAAGCATGGTGGTGTTAGCAGAAGAAGCTGCGTCTCCCTCCTGCCCGGTAGCTGTTGTCGACAGCGTTCCAAAATTGCAGTCGGCAGCGAGCTTCTTGAGCGCGGCTACGTAGGCGCTCACAGTTTCTCCTCCCAGTTGATCTCGTCGTTGGAAGCGAGCCCGGCTGTAGACCTCGGATGGCCTTGGGTCGTAGTGCTTTTGCAGCGCTTTTACGATGTCGTCGTAAGACACTGCCGCTGGTGTGCTTGGCTGAATAAGGGCGCAGACAGTATCGTAGGTCTGCTCCCCGCACAGCGTCAGCAGGTTGGCCCTCTTCAAGGCTGGGTCTGTGATGTTGTTAGCTTCAAAGTAGAACTGAAGGCGTCCAACCCACGATGACCACGATGAGCCGTTGAACTCTGGTATCTGATTGGGAAACCCTCGCGTAGCCATGGCTTGTCAATAGCGTTGCGTAGCGCGGGTCGAATCCACTTTCTCGTCGCCACTGTCGTGTCCGGTCGCTGTGTTGAAAGCAGCGAAAGACGCACACGGTACTTTAAGACTTCGTTTATTTAAAGCCGATGAGGGTGCGACCAGCGTCGACCGAGGCAGGAGCCGAACTGGCCGCCCGAAGAAAGGAGGGAGCGGAGAAGCGTCCACGGGAGGGAGTGGCTTCCCAGAACAGGAGGAGGGTGCGGGGGCGCACGCGGGGGCGCACCATGGGGGGGCATCTGGCGACAGCGTGCGACGAAGGGCAAGTGGTCGTTAGGAGGAGGATGCGAGTGGTCGTTACACACACAAAAGCAATAAGGGGACACAACAGATATGAAACAAGCGCGCTTGCACCAGCAGACCTTGAAGTGTCGTGCGCATACACGAATTTTTTCCCGCCTGCCGATAGCGTCAGTCGCTGGGAGGCAGCGTTTGAGTGAGGTAGTGCGCAGTGCTCTCGTCGGTTTTTCAGTGCAAGCAAAATGGCGGTGCGACAGGAGCAGCGCTAATGCATCAAATTTTGGCCAGAAACGGGGCGACAGCCAAGTGGAAACCATTCGAAATATTCAGACGGGTTTCGGTGACGATGCTTAGGGCAGCACACAAATTAAGCAGTAGTACAACTGGTTTAAAGATGGCCGCACATCGGTGGAGAGCGAGCCACGCTAGGGTCGGCCATTAGCACGCCGAATTGGCCAGATCATTGCCGAAGTGAACGCTCTGGTGATACGGGACCGTCGTGTGACTATCCGAGAAATTGCGGAAGAGGTGGACATCAGTAGTTTTTCTGCACATTCCATTATCACCGAAGATTTGGCCATGAAGAGAGTTGCGGCGAAGTTCGCGCCGAAGCTGGTCAGGGTGGAGCAAAAGCAGCTTCGTGTTGAAGTCTCGCAGGACACGCTGGATTCCACAAACAGTGACCCCGACTTCATCAACACCATAATCACTGGTGATGAGTCTTGGGTGTACGGGTACGACCCGGAAACCAAATCCCAGTCGTCACAGTAGAAGCATTCCACGTACCCACGACCAATGAAAGCCTGCCAAATGCTCAGCAATGTCAAAGTGATGCTGACTGCTTTCTTGGACTCGCTGTGTGGCACACCACGAGTACGCATGCCCCAGGGTCAAACAATGATAAAAGAGTACAACAGGGATGTCCTCCGTCGCCTACGTGATGCTGTGCGGCGCAAGAGACCGGAGTTGCGGTCAACAGGAAATTGGCGCATCCATCACAACAACGCTCCTGAACATTCTTCGCACTCGATTCAGACTTTTTTGGCAAAAAACCAGACTCTTGTAGTTCAACACACTCCTTGCTCTCCTGGTAAGGCCCCCTGCGACTTCTGGCTGTTTCCCAAAATCAAAAGGCCATTGAAAGGAGCGCGATTTCAGACAAGAGAGGACATTATGGCTGCAACGACAGCTGAGCTAAACTCCATTCCGAAAAAGGTCTTTTCGGAATACTTCCAACAGTGGCAGCACATCTGGGAGAAGTGTGTGAAGTTCCAAGGAAACTAATTTGATGGTAATTAGGTTTCCAGCGCTCCAGTTATGCCATTTTTTTTTCTTCGGCCAAAGGTCGGATACTTTTCTAACAGATCTCGTATGTGGCAGAAGGCCCGAGCATCAAGCTGTACAACAGTTGGCGACGACAGAATCAGCACTTGGTCGGCTACAACTGTGTGGCCACAGAGATGCCTCGAGCAATGTACCCGTGAGGGCTTTCAATAAAGGACATGTTTCAGTCGAGCATTTTTCAAAGCATATCCGCTTTTGCACTGCGCCAAACGCAGTGAAGACCATACCCTCCGGTATCGCGCTCAACCAATGCATATATATGCGCGCGTCTGAACGCGTACTCGGAACTGGCATCTGCGGCTGCTCTCGTGAAAGGCCTCGAACACCATCGCAATATCAGCCGGGCGCACCAAATTAACAGCCGAAAAAAAAAAAGGGGGCTAGAACAGAAGTGCCTTTTGTATGAACTGAAACACTATTATTAATAGAATAATATAATCGTTCTTGGAAGTTATCAGTAGCTTCCCAAGTAAGAATACATGATGAATTCAGACAACGCAGTCGAAAAAATTGCCCGTGTGGATAAAATCGCAATTCAAGAAAGAATATTTGCCCAATCGGTATTAATAAGAAAAAAGTATGGGCTGATGATATTGGGCGCACTAAAATGACCCACATTTACACCAGGCAAATGTTTAGACCAACCAAGTTATCAGCGCGACAGTTTAAGGACTGTATATCCTATGTAGATCCGTGAATGTGGCGTTTGTCTCTAAACAGAATGCTTCCAACTCTTTTGCAACGTTTTCCTTTTAAACGACCCGCATTAGAAAGATTATCATGCCTTTAGGCATAGAACGACTGCTGGGCGATTGACGACCGTTATTTCATTGCAGCACTTCTTGTATGCTGTGGAACCATATAGAAACGCGACGTCTCTCAGACGTGCCCCACTGACATCAACCTTCAATGTTGTGCAAAGAAAGTGGAGAGCGGCAAGAGTGTCTTTTCTGAACAGGCGTGTACAGTCCCGTAAGGTTGGGAAAGTTCTACATCTCTACAGATGATTGTCGCAGGCTCAGGGCAGGATATTTGTTTTTGGCACTAAAACGTTTTCATAGCAAACAAGCTTTATTACCATTCCCATACCACAGTGTCATCAAGCGCAAGCTGCGATGGTGCCTAAGATGTAGCGCGATATTGTTTGTTTCGGAAGCCGCGAATCTGTGAGCTGTATCAATGACCAATAAGAAGATAGCGAATTGTTGGCAAAAATCGGCGAACGATTTCATTTCAAACCAACGCACAATAATTACACTTTATTTAGATTCCTGTGGCCTATTCCTGTGACGTCCGCCTATTCGTCCACTTGGCCGCACGGAGGCTCGAGCGGAGAGGAGCTGGAGCACGGTTCCCCGAGCGCGGTGGTGTACACCGGGTTCCAGTGTAACTCATTCTCGTTGACACCGGTGTCGCCTTCCGCTGTGTAGGGCAGCGACACTTCCGATCCAGCATACGGCGTGCTTTTGGCAGACTGTACGCTTCTGCTTCTGGTGGCAACTGAAGAACTTCGGCGCCCAAGGTCTGCAACGCACGAGGGAATATATGTGTTCTACGCCACAGGCAAAAGTAACTCTACCTGGACAGGGTACAAGTATACATACAGTACATACAGCAGTGCATACAGTACAAACAGTACATACAGTACATACAAGTAGATAAGCAGGAAACCGTGCAGTCTGACGTGCCTGCTGCCGGCATCTACTAGCAAGGTGCATCTGCGTGCACTTTTCCTGTCCTCTGTGAAGATAAGCACTGCGTGGAAGCTCCGTTACGAATTCTCGGAACGTTTAGACGCATAACGGCTCCGCGTTGTTCGTTTTTGTACCGTCGTATCATAGCAAATCGTCATCGTGAGGCCTTCATTCCGTGCGACCAGGTTCAGCGCCTGGACACGTCTCCAAGAGCCGCGCGTTCAGCAGTTGGCGATCGTACCGATGGCGCATTTTCACTCCTGCAGCCCTGGGGCCTCACACACTGTAAAGCACAATAAACCAGCTACTTGATCTAGTTACTGAAATTCCAACGATGGGTCGCGGGTCGCACTTGTTTAATTTCATCCGAAGGGTCAGTTGAGCAGGGGGCACAAGATATAGGTAGCACATTCCTGGCGCTGTGTTGTGACATTTCTTCCTGATTAGCTCCGCTTCTGAAGGCTGATGGTTCATGTCATCTAGTTAACTGGTAGGATATTTGCCGTGCTTTTCTGAATGTATTATCTTGAACAACACTACGAAAAGCTCCGCGGTCTCATTGTTATTTAGAGTAGGTGGCCTCATTTAGAATAGAATAAAGGCGGTACTAGACTCGAGCAACAGTACCGCCGGGAAAGCAATGTTTATTCTTTAAATGATTTTTCTGAATGTGCAAAGCAATCTTGTACACTAATGCTCGCCTCCAGATGAGGCAAGTGCTCGAAAATGCCGATGCCTAACCTCAGTGGGTCAAACCATTCCGCACTTTGGTTTAGGAAAGCCCAGTACCACCTTTTTCATAGGTAGCCAAAATTCAGTGATCAATGGAATGAACCAGCTAAATGGAGTAAATTTTTACAACGCTGTTCTGAAATCACGGAAATATATCAAAGATTAAAAGCTAAGCACTGTAGCGTGTGCAATTTGAATAGTCATAGTAAACTTCGCGGCAGCACGCGGTCAGGGGCGACAGCGTACACTTGAGAAAGCGGTCACTTGTTCTGGCTATAAGCTGTATTCTTCTTTATTAATGCGGTTGTGGCCAAAGGTGCGACTGGGTGACTGATATGACAGCGCGAAGCGGTCTGTGCCTCACCTGTTGCGGACGCACCGTCCACGTCGAGCTCCGTGGAGGCGAGGGACTGGTTTGAGCCCGAGCTCGAAGGTACAAACCCCGAGGACGCGGAGTACTCCCCGGTAACTGTCGACGTTGCGTCATCATTATACCCGACCATCGCTTCCTCTTGCGCACTGCGAATGTGTTCGTGACAGGAAAAGTTGAGATGCCACGCTCTCTGTTCATCATCCTCATCAGCCTGACAACGCCCACTGCAGGGCGGAGGCCTCTCCCATGTCTCTACAGCTAACCCTCTCCTTTGCAAGTTGTGCCCATCGTATCCCTGCAAACTTCTTAATCTCACCCGCCCACATACCTTTCTGCCGTTCCCTGCTACGCTTCCCTTCACTTCGAATCCACTCCGCTACCCATATGGACCAGCGGTTATCTTGCCTTCGCATTACATACCCTGCCGAAGCTCATTTCTTCCTCCTGATTTCGACTAGTATGTCATTAACCAGCGTTTGTTTCCTCACCCACTCCGTCCTCTTCTGATCTCTTTACGTTACACGTATAATTTTTCTTTCCATAGCTCGGTACGTTGTCCTTAACTTAAGCTGAACTCTTTTCGTTAGCCTCCATGTTTCTGCTCCGTAGGTGAGCACCGGTAAGCTGTAACTGTTGCAAACTCTTTTGAGGGATATTTGTAAACTGACATTCATGATCTTCAGAACCTGCCATACGCCCTCCACTCCATTCTTATTCTTCTAGTTATTTCCCTCTCATGTTCCGGATCTGCGGTCACTACCTGCCCTAAGTAGACGTATTCTCTTACTACTTCCAGCACCTCCCTACCAATAGCGAACTGCTGTTCCTTGCTAGGCTGCTGAACATTGCTTTCTTTTCTGCATGTTAATCTTTAGCCCACCGTTCTGCCCTGCCTGTCTAACTGATTGATCATGCTCCTGAATGGCTGAGCAAGGCAATATCATCAGCAAATGGCAAATTACTCAGGTATTCTTCATTAACTTTTATCCCCAACTGCTCCCAATTCAGGCCTCGGAAAACCTCCTTTGAACAGGCACTGTCGAGATCGTGCCTCCCTGTGTGACACCCTTCCTTATAGGAATTTTATTGCTGAACTCATGAAGGACTATGGTAGCTGTGCAGTCGTTATAAATATCTTGCAGTATTTTCACATAAGACTTTTCAACACCCTGATTCCGCATTGCCTGCATGACTTATGAGGTTTCCACTGATTCAAATGCTTTCTCTATTCATAATACTCGCGAAAATCTGCTTTAAAATCAAGCACCCCGATTGGCGCAGAACTAAAAAATAAGTTGATTGTCATGCCACTAGCAGCAGATAGGGACAGATAGTAAGTTGAGGTTATAGGAGAATCTGTCAGAACGTCACTCGGCTGCTCAGAGTCTGAAAACTCGGAGAACGGAAAAGTTGCAGTGCACCGTCAATGCACAGTTTACGAGCGCCATCTATGTCTACTGACGCATAACTGTGTTCTATCAGTGGTATCAGTATCCCATCTTCCGATTTCGCCCCCTTGTTCACCATACAGCTTTCTGAACGGTGATTTTTGGTCACGAACATGTAAGAGTCTAAGCGAAAATGCAACAAGCCCCTCAAGAAATAGCAAATGGTTCACGTGATGTTAGTTATTAGTGTAAAAGAGCAAAAAAACTGATTCGGAGAAAAAACACGAAATGCCGACTTGCATGTTCTAAAGCACCGCACTGATAATCCATTCTGCTTAGCGCGCTGTGTTAATGATGCTGTTAATTGTGGCTTTATTAAGTCACGCAAAATTTCTTGCCGCTATCTAAGGCTTCATAGAGGGAAGTTGAGGAGTAGTACACTTGGGAAAGGGAACATTGATTCACTCATTCATGCCTCATTTTCCAGATAAACTGGAAAGCCTCCAGGGCTAAAAGCTAAATAAGCGGCTTGACTGGGCCCGGGAGGCCGTTACAAGGCAGTGTTGCGAAGGGAAAAAATACATACTTGTACAAGGATTCGCAGCAGTACATACCATGTACTCAAGAAATTAATAGCACGAACACGAAAAAAGGCCCTGTCGTTTGGTAGGAAAAAAAAAAGAGAAAGAATATTCAGCATACATCACAATACAATATGAACCGAACATTCAATAGACAGAGTAGTATTCCAATACTTGTGAAGAATCAAATCAAAGGAATGCTTCCCTAACACTAAAGATACAGTAGGACGGGGGATCGTTTAGTTTGTCCTCCTCTGCGAGCATCTACACTTCCTGTCCGTTTAGCCCTGAAGTCCTGAGAAGAAAAACGTTCTTTCTGTGGAGCAGTTCTCGACATGTGAACGCCCTTCTTTCCTCCGCTTACGAAGCGCATTACCTTCAAGACGCAATTTCGCACTGTGCATGAGCTCTATATCTACCTGTGTTTCTCTATGTCCAGCAAACGTAGTTTTTAACAATGAACAGCGATGCATCCTTCTGAAATTGATTTACCTTAGCAGAATACTATGATTAGATTAACTGTAGTCAATCCGTCCGTAAGCTTTACAGACCAAACTGTAACTATCGCAAACAGCGTATCTCTATAATACAAAAATGAACTTAAGAGTTTTCGGTCCACTCAGTAATCGCAAAGATGTGTCCCCCTAGAGCAGGGCACGGCGTGCACATTTGAGGCGACAGATGTTACAGGCCACCACAGCCTTTTGGTAGGAAGCAGGTGATGTAAGTTGCAAGGATCCTTCCTGAAACAAACTGCCCACTTGACTTTCGCTGCCTTTTTGCTAAACCTTCGGTACGGAAGGGTTGTCAAACCTGGAAACAAACCGCAGCTAGATAAGAGACACCTCAGACGGAATAAACACGCAAATACTTAAACAAGTCGCCAAAGCTTTGTCTCACAGTGGGCATACCTAAAAGCAACATAAAAGAATATAGGAAGGAAAAAAAGAAAAATAAGACGTTCCATGCACTCTCCCATTTTGCGCAGATTTTCCGATTTTCTGCTGCACTAGCTGCTTATAAAGCTACGTACGTGATCGACTAACTCCGCAAAATAACACTACGTTGATAACGTGTTTTCAATGCTTTATAGAAGTGTGTGATGAGAGGCTAGTTGATAAGGCATTCTGAAGATATAAAACTACGCAGGAGACAGGACACAGAAAAGATGCAGACAGGACGAGCGTAGACTAGCAACTGATTTATTGGACGAAAAAACGACCTTCCTTCAAGAGCAACGCATGCGCAACCAAACTTAACGCCCAAAGCAAAAGTACACAATCTTATCAACCTAAAAAGTCAAGTTCCTTCTGATACAGGTGAATTGATGCCTCGCTAACACATTTTTTCGCGCCGTATCTAGCAATTTGCCAGGCTTCAAAAATCTCGCGTGCCTTCCTGTCCTTCGCGCAGCCTATAATATTCGTTTGCTTGAAAAATGGCATACAAAATACTTTTTTCTTTTTGTCATTGATCTTACAAGACTGGCAGTGCCTTGTTAAATGCTGCCCACTATGCTGGCTCAAAGAGTTATTGTGCTCCTGAAGGCGTTTATTAATGCAGCGCCCCGTCTGCCCACATATACGGAACCACAGCTGAATGGGATCTCGTAGATAACTCCCATCTTACACGCTACAAACTTAGGTCTGTGGTTGACTCCGCACCCTACTTTCTTTTGCAGGTTATTGTTTGTTAATCGGCATAAACTAGACTCGCTTGTCAAGTGATGTCCACACATGGTGAAATGTAGTTTTACCACTCAAGTATATCGGCTTTACTCTGCGGGTTTTCCTCCCGCTCTTCTGAAAGCTTTTGCAGAATCTTTGCTGAAAACTCTACAGTTGAAACGAAACCAACAAGAACTAACTGAAAGCGATAGGAGGAAGTTTGAAGTCCTTCTTTATGTGCACAAGACCTCGCATGGTTTGAAGAACGTGGGAGGAAAATTTGGAGTCAACGTGTTCTTTTCCGTCCCATGTAAACTGTCTCGTTTATGCCGATTAACAAACAATAACCTGCAAAAGAAAGTAGTGTGCGGAGACAACCACAGACCTAAGTTTGTAGCCAGTAAGATGGGAGTTATCTACGAGATCCCATTCAGCTGTGGTTCCGTTTATGTAGGGCAGACGGGGCGCTGCATTAATAAACGCCTTCAGAAGCACACCAACTCTTTGAGCCAGCATGGTGGGCAGCATTTATCAAGGAACTGCCAGTCTTGTAAGATCAATGACAAAAAGAAAAAAAGTATTTTGTACGCTGCTTTTCAAGCAAACGAAGATTATAGGCTGCGCGAAGGACAGGAAGGCACACGAGATTTTTGAAGCCTGGGAATTTGCTAGATCCGGTGCGGAAAAATGTGTTAGGGAGGCATCAATTCACCTCTATCAGAAGGAACTTGACTTTTTGGGTTGATTAGATTGTGTACTTTTGTTTTTGGCGTTAAGTTTGGTTGCGCATGCGTTGCTCTTGAAGGAAGGTCGTTTTTTCGTCCAATAAATCAGTTGCTAGTCTACGCTCGTCCTGTCTGCATCTTTTCTGTGTCCTGTCTCCTGCGTAGTTTTATGTCTTCAGAATTTCAATCCTTTGTTCCCATCTCAAGTTAAGCTTCATTCGCTTTCGTTAAAGAATAAACAGGTCCCGAGAAATTATATCCCCTCACTTTTTCGTCTCTTCATAGTGGGCACTTAACGACGTTTCGCTCTTGCTGGCTTCTCTGCTGCAGGCGATGCGGCGGGTCAGCCACTGCAGTACGAAAATTGTCACATAGATGGCAGTGGTGATGCCGAGAAATGCGTACGCAGGCGTGGTCGTCTCACGAATGTCCTGAAAATAAAGACCGAAACGGAATGACTTCGATAGTACTATAATACGGCGTGATAGTGTCAGAGATCTCTCAGTTGCGCGGTCCGTCTGGCTATGCCTATTACAGCAACGCGGTGCTCTGGTAGGTCTGATTATTTAGCACCAGGTGTCACGTATGCATTAATATTCATCTTACAATATCCCGTCGCCTTCCCGTGTCTACACTTATTCAAGCTGTCCACTCTATATCCTTGCTCACTCCTTCTCGATTATTGCTGGGACTTTTGCACAGCGGCAAGCCACAGTAGAGCGCCGAAATTATCTTTTTCCTACTCTCCAACAGAAGTAAAACAACTTCAGGACCTTATATGTAATCCCAAAGCCCTAAGTCCAAAGATGTAATCCCAAAGCGATGTAATACAAATGGGGCTGGGCCAAATTGTGCAGCCGTCTAAACGTTCCCTTCACCCGAAAGACACGGGTTCGATTCAGGGCGCGTTTCGCTGGAGGCACATGCTAGAGGCCCGTGTAGTGTGCGATGTCATTGCACGTTAAGGAACCCCAGGTGGTCGAAATTATCAGGAGTCCTTCACTGCGGCGTCCCTCATAGCCTCAGTAGCTTTGGGACGCAAAACCCAATAAACCAAACGAAACCATTCCTTTCAGACCTCTAGCAAAAACTTTCGATTGGTTCAGGAATGAATTTTCGTCACATTTGATTGACCCAACCACCTCTGGTTCTGTTACCAGCCAGAAGAAAAAAATGTCTAAACAACGCAAGTGGCAATTGGCCCTTATTCTGACAGAAATGTGGTTGGATGTCCATGTGTGGCTCCATGCTAGGATCACTCTGAATTTTTGCGCGGACATCACAGCCATCCATTACACCTGCTTACTTCCAACAAAAGGCCGCAAGAGAAGCTGGATACTTACAGGAAGATTCTGAACTAGTGCGAATGAAAATGTCTTGTATAAGCAGTGAATGACTGTCTTCCGAAAGCGGTGTACAGACGGCAAAACGCTTGTCTAAAACACGTTCTCGGCGTGTTTCTGGCTGAACATGCGATATCTAGCGATAACATTTGGTTAAAAATGGTCTGCATGCAACCATGTGCAGTTAAACTCGTAGGACTTCATCGATATTTTGCCTTCCTGGTCGCAGCGGCTATGGAAGCTGCGGAACACAGAGTTCGGTCGTTCTAGGCATGTGTTTTGCCCTCTGTACATGTCAGCCTTTTTCTGCGCACATAGCAACAAGGTTTTTTTTTTCTGATAACCTTTGTTCTTACGATTGCAGTGCAGTAGCAACATGTCCAAGGCAAGGAAAGAACGCAAACACACGCGCTCACTAACAACTGGGTTTGTTACCTCGACCTGGCTATTATATGCACCAGGCAACCTTGGCGTGATTACCTCAGCCATCTTCCTTTGTCCCCAATCATTCAAGCTGTCCCTGCCGTTCAGAAACAGCAACTCTTTCTTGCTCAGACGTAGGGAATCCTTGCTGACACATCTATCTGAAAGTTTCGAAAGGAGTGACGTTCTATCATCTCGCTTGTGGGGTTGTGCTGGCCCTTGAGCAGAAACGTTGTTCTTCTGAAGGCAGGTTCGCAGTTTTTGCACTGGCTACCACAGTGTTTGCTTAATTCCTCTGAGCTACATCTTTAAGAATTTCTTGCGTTCTTACTGTCTTGTATCTAGACACCTCCTGGTTAGGCCGACAGAGACACTGCCACATGACAACGGTATTAAATACGCAATAGTTTTTTTTCCGCAGTTTACAAGACCCGGACGGTGTCTATCATGCAGTCAGGATCGCTAATGGTGTCATAGTTTACACTTCTACACAGTCGGTGAAATGTTTTTGGTGCCGAAGACATCAATTCTTGCTCAATTTCCTATCCTCTGCACGTTACGCACAACAATATGCAGGTAACGTATTACCGGCACCTTCCTTCGACAGCCCTTTGCACTGGGTTCCTTCTTTGACTTTTTTACTATGCTTTCCGCTAGAGCATTTAGAAGATCTGATGGGTAACCGACTTCCTCAAGGCGATGCGCTTTCCTCTGAAAAGCGTCTTTCTGTCGGTATTAACATGATTTTTCACGAGCAATATTGAAGTAAGGCTTTGCGACGGCTCTCTTTACGAACTTCGAGTGCGATGAAGGATATGGAAGGAGTGGCACGTTACCCCTTGGCACACAGGCCCAGCACACATGTTCAATACCGAAGCAGAGCCCCAAGTCCAAGAATATAATGTAGCCATTAATTGGGCACTCATAAGTACCTGTCAACAGCCGCTGGCGGTCAGCTAACGTTGTAACGACTCCGGACACACGTGTCTTAAAACATGCTTCGTCGTTGTTTAGAATCACCGAATAATCGTCTACAAACCATAGCACACTGGCTATTCCGAATTTGGCGCATCGACCCGGCAGCATACGATCTCAGACAGCAAGGTATATATCGTTCAAGATCGGCGCGACGTACGCACCAATGCAAAAAAAAGAACGCAGGAACACCGATAGTATCCTCCATGACAACCTGTAGAACAGTATAAGTATTATCGAGGCCCATGGAGTTTTCTGTTTCAGAATCCTTCCGTTGTGTCAATGAGCAGTCCCTTAATGTTCCTTTTAACGTACTTTGGCGCAGTTCGAAGGCCATATCAGCTCATAAAGAAATGAAATTTGCATGCGTTCGTTCCTAGCGCAGATATTGTGCGATATATACCTTGCTCTTTCGGACCCAAACTTACGGGTCATAATGCGCCGAATTTGGAATAACCAGTGTGCTTCGGTTTGTAGAAAATTATCTGTTAATCCTAAAAAACAAAAAAAAAGATTCTTTTCAGACTCTAGTGTACAAAGTCTTTACAACTTCCACTGATTGCCTTCCACAGTTGACAATAACTCATAAGTGGCCGGTTAACGTCCACAGTAGATTATTGGACTTAAGTCTGTACTTAGGATCTACTCACGCGTTCTGGACTGCGGACCAAGGGCAATAAGTAAGTTTTTTTATGGTCTTCGGTACACTCGCAGTTGTTAATGAGAGCGATCGTAAAGGAGAGCTTCATAAACACTTTTGGAAAATCATGGGAATACCTACAGGAAGATGCTTTTCAGAGAGGAGCGCATCGCCTTGAGGAATCCGGTTACCCATGACATCATGTACATTTTGAGACCCGCCGCGGTGGCTCAGTGGTTACGGCGCTCGGCTGCTGACCCGAAAGACGCGGGTTCGATCCCGGCCGTGGCGGCCGAATTCCGATGGAGGCGAAATTCCAAAGGACCGTGTACTGTGCGATGTCAGTGCACGTTAAAGAACCCCAGGTGGCCGAAATTTTCCGGAGCCCTTCACTACGGCGTCCCTCATAGCCTGAGTCACTTTGGGACGTTAAATCCCAATAAACCAATAAACCAAATCATTTTGATGGCAAAAAATAAAGTTAAAGGTATCATCTAATCGCTGCAGTGGACTGCATCCTAAAAATTCGGCAGACGATTACGATAATCGGTAATGCGAAATTTGAGCGAAGCTCTTCATACGCCGCCTGCCACTGCTCGTAGGTGGGGTGTAACGCTGGTGCCGCCCTCCCGGATCTTCCCGTGGCAGCCGCCTTTCAGATGTCCTTTCCTCCGCCCTCGCCGCGGCATGTGGCGTTTCACTCCGCTGCTACCTGCCGTGGTTGTCAGAGGGTGCGTTGGGCCGACAACGCCGACAACGTCGACGACGACGACGCGGACTGCAGCAACGAGCGCATAACAGCTGCGCTCTAAAAATTCAAGGAAGGAACCAAGCGCGAATGGCTATCCAAGGCAGACCTCGGTGATACCTTACCTGCACGTTGTATCACACAACCTGAAGTAGCGAGGAAATATATCAGGAACTGATGTCGTCTTTTCACCCCAAACAAACTGCACCAGTTGTTTTGAAAGGTAAACTCTGATACAGCTAAAGATCCCGACTGCATGACACGAAGCCGTCCATATATTGTAAACAGTGAAAGAATATGTATTAACTCCCCTTGGCATGTGGCAATACCTATATCGGCCACACCAGGACTTGTCTGTATTACTGCAAGAACAGAAAAAAAATCTGAAAGATGTAAACTAAGGAAAATTGAGCAATCACTGTAGTAAGTGCAGTCTATAAACCTGCCTTCAGAAGAACAGTTGCTCCGCGCAAGTGCCGGGACACCACCACAACGTCCATAGAAGCTCATACTATTTCGAAAATATGTCATAGATACGTCAGCAAAGCTTCCGCATGTCTCAGCAAAAAAGAGCTGATGTTTCGGAACGACAATGACTACGTCAATGATTGGAGGGATAGGAAAGAAGGGTAGAATAATCTCGCCGTAGATTCACGAGTTGTTTCCTCTACTTGTGTCGTCACGAACCTGGTGCAGATATTACCCAGGTAGAAGCAACAAACGCAGTTGTTAGTAAGCACCTCTTGTGCATATTTATTGCCTCGTCCACAGAGCTACAACGCTGTGCTTCTTAGTGCACACAACGAACTAGCCAGCCATTACGTGTTAAACCTTTTTATTCGGTTGTACTACTAGGCGAATTTTCTGATTTCGGGCATACGTAGTACGTAGAGTCGCCCATACAGCTGTCTAGAGAGCTCAAAAGGCGCACCGCGTAGTACACTCGCGTCATTTACAAGTGGCTTAGGGATTGAAAAAAACCTTATCGTGCATGCACATTCTCGTTAATTCTCTTTAGCTCCCCATGCCCTTAAAAGTTATATGAGGCGTGCCAGGGGAAATTAGCTGTCGTTACTGCACAACAAAGCTTGCCGTTCGTGCGCTCTAGACAGGTGTGTGGTGAGTGTACGTATGTGAAGCCTGCTTTGTGACAGGCGGGCCATCTGCCCACGGGGTTGTGGGGAACCTGGCAGGCCTACACCTTGATGAAGGCCTCGAGGATTAGTACACCAGGGTGAAGGTCAAAGAAGTTGTGGTAAAGGTATTTAGGTCGAATGTGTTTATGTCAATGGTCATTAGAGTGAAGCCACCTAGGGGTGAAGGCCTCTATGGCCTTATGGTAACGGCCTCTAGGGTGAAGACCACCAGGGTGAATGCCTTCAGGGTAAAGGGCTTCAGCTAGAAGGTATTTAGGACAAAGCGATTTATGGCAAACGCCTTTAGGTCGAATGCCTTTAGGACGCAAGGATCAGCGTAACTAGTGCTACTGCACGATCTTCCGCACTTAGCCATGCTAAATCGTCTGCTAAATTTTTTCTTATAAAAAAAGAGAGCAAACGTCCACTGCGAGACCGCGCAAGTCACACCCATCTGCCGCACTTTTTGAGCTAGTAGCTCTGCGCATTTTCCTGGCCGTCTTCAGATGGGTGCTCACCCGAAGGTTCCTACCTTCAAACCCGGGATGAGGCCTGTGGGCTGTGTCGGGTCCTTCCATCCGATCAAAGCGACGCCCCAAGCTCCGAAGCTCTTCGCGGTCTCCTTAGCCTTCTCCACGACCGGTGCCATTAGTAGTGAACACACGACCGCAATGACAACCTTGAGCAGCATGGTGCTCTTCTGCCACCGCTCCGAGGCTGGATTTGCTCTTCTTCTTCTACTTCTTCTTCTCAGCCTCTATACAAAGACGAAAGCTTTTAATGCCTCATAGAGTCGTTAGCAGCCGTGTCGGCAGATGTGTCCATGTTTAGGTTACGTGCCTTATATGGAATATGCCAATCATTACTTAATCGATACTTAATAATAATTGCATGATAATTCATGACTAATTGAGTAATAGCAGTTAAGCAATTGGCGCAACTTTTCTAGTCAGACCAGGCAAATAAACAAAACCGAGTAGGAAATTTGTCGAGTAGGGGAATCGAACCCCGGTCTCCGGAGTGCGAGACGAGCACGCTAACCACTCCGCCATGCCAGCCCGATGGTTTTGAATGAACAAAGGCATGTCTAGTGAATACGGTGCCCTCGTTTACTCCCATCTTTTTCCCTTCCCGCTCCAGCTCCACGTAACCTGATTTGGGCCCCCGGTCACCAGGGACTCCAAGGAAGCGATCAGGCCGATCAGAAGCATTTGTTGGGCGAGTTGGTGTTTTCGATGATCCATAACTACAGAGCAGGCCGATCAGGCCGCCCGCGCACTCTCTCCCCGGGCTATCTCCCTGTCCTTGGACGCCTACTCCCAATCAGACAATCTGGCCCTTACATTCAAACACATCACCGATTACTACAAGGAGGAGCACCGGCGCTACCCGTCCCCTTGTAAGGGTCTGGATCGCGCTGACGAGCGCCTCCTGATCAAAATTCTCACTAACACTGTACTGTACCCGGAGGCAAGGGCGTCCGCAGAATTTTTTGCAGGGGGGGGCCCCATTGGTTGTTGGCGCCGGAGGGGGGGGGGGGGGGGAGGGGAGGGTATGTTCGTAGCAAAAAGGCACTATTTGCGGAGTAAATTTATTTATTTATATATAAATAAAAAATAAGTGAAATACACACATGAAATAAAAATTACAAACAGCAAATTAAAGCGTGGCTAGGAGAGATACATTGGAGTTTATCAACGAAGAAACAATTAAAATTAATAAAAAATGGAAAAAGATACAGTCACTTCGTGGAGAAAAGTGCTCAGTCTTGCTGCATACGGGTTCTCGACTCACCCGGATTGATGACCAGCACACAGCACAATATCGTCACAAACACGCAACTACTGTCACTCAGTCAGTCTTCCTTGAACAGCAACTGTAGACGCCTCGGATTTTTCTGGGCGAATTGCGTGATTGCACGGGTGATAAATTCATTTCTGTACTTCATTACACGCTCTCGGTGCACACTCATCACACACATTGATTGGAAAAACGGTTGAACGGGTACGTTGAAAACAAAAGATGACTATATATATACAACGAAAACTTATTTACAAGATAAATGCACGCTCGCAGCTTCATACACCTCGCTCCATCTTGCTCGCGCATCCGCACAGCCGAGCAACGGCACACACACTGCTCGCCGCTCGTCGTTTTCTCGTCCGCTGTCTTGGTTGTTCTCAGCTTCGTTGACAACCGGCCACTAAAACACCGAAGCACAAAGGGGAAGGGACACTCGCCACTCCGGTCGGAAAATTTGTTTTGTGTGTTTTTATGGTGTTCAGTGCCCCAAAACGACTCAGGCTATGAGGGACAAAGTAGTACAGAGTTCCGGATAATGTCGACCACCTGGGTCTCTTTACCATGCACTGACATCGTACAGTACACGGGCGCTGTTGTGATTTGAGGCCCAGCCAGAGGTGACAGGCGAGCCAGGCAGGAGCCATCGGGCTGCGTTGACCAAAGGCGCTGGTTTTCAGAGAAGACGCAAGGAACGCTGGTGTGGGGGCGCCTCTGGAGACTGCGTCGCCGTGAACAAAAGGAGCTAATCCCCTTTGCCGAAGATTCTGAATGCGGCGCTTCTACCGAACTGCGCTCTCCCGCGGATCGGAGGAGACAGCGAGCGGCGGCGGCGCCAACTCTTCGCCCGCTTGCCCCTGAGCAGCCCGACAAAGCGGGGGTGGACACGGCTGATTTGTCCTTCCCTCCTGAAGATGCCCTGTGCACTGTCTGCCTCCGTGTCGCTATCTCTCTAGAGATCAAAGAAACAGACACCCATCTCAAGACGGCTCGAAACACATGCTCGCCGGTGCCGCTGTATGTCTGCAACAGGTCGCCCTTCAACAGAGCTAACGACGGCGTGGTTTGAAAACGGCGTAAAGACGCGTGCCCGGACGCGGCATTTCGCAGATGTGACCCAAAGCGTGGAAGCGGGGCTGCTTTTACCCTTTTGGCTGAGCGCACCACCGCCCCTGGCGTGCGGCCATCACTCACGCTTCGAGTGAGTGATTTTCCAGGGGGGTGCAGCCGCCCCCCCTTGCCCCCCCCTCCGGACGCCCATGCCCGGAGGTGCTTATACATTTTAACACATCCTTTGATGGCGCGTGCCAGTTCTGTGGGGAGGTGTCTGACACCTTCCACACGATTTGGGGGTGTCAATCAAACCCATCTATCCCCACAACTCCACCAGAGAGGACTGGGAGGCGGCCCTGCTCGACTATCAAGACCTAAAGACCCAAAAGGCATTGGTTGAACGTACGCGGGCGGCGTTGCTTGCCACCTAGTATTGTGAGGAGAAAGCGCCAATACGGTCAATTACCTTTCTGTGTAAATTTAATTCACGATGAATGTTTTTCACCACCACCACCACCAACAGCCTGATGAATGTTCAACTAATGACACATACTGTGCGAATTAGGAACTGTGTGTGCCGCAAGCAAGTGGGCCTTCGGGGATATAGAAGGCATTGTTCCTGCCAGGTATAAATTTCGCAGCAAAGCATTTAACAAAGCATCGCAATGTTTGAGATCAAAGAGGAAGGGTGCTGCCACAAAGGAAGGTCTCGCTCTGTCGCTCCTTGCTTGACCTCATGGTTGCGCAATTTCAGTCGCCAGGAAACCATCATTCCAGCCGCCCAGCAACTGAACGTCGCTATATGAAACGTCTCCGGACGCCGTACTCAGCGAAAACGGGTACAACTGCCTCGGCTGTTCTGGAGAAGTCGGCTTGACTTTGCCGCTGTACAGCTGACCGCAATAGATGTGGTAACGCGACAGGCAGGGCCCTTCGGCCGCTTCTAGCAGATTATAATGTTTTCGAGTCACAGTCCCAGAATCTTCTCGAGGATTGTTTACTACTCCTGGAGCATCTCCTAGTATGACAATTTGTTCCAAGTAGATAAGCAGGGTCGTTTCATATCTTGTGACTCTAAGATGTAGAGCGAGTTATAGAGACGGATCAACGTTTACAATTTGAGCGATCGAAGAAAGTCGCTAGCTTTGTTTGCAGTATTATGTCCTCCCCAACCAAGCATCGTATCTTGTTTCGGTGTTTTTTTTTTCACTGTTCTAGACTCTGTCCCTTATAGCCGAAGTCTCATTCGGACGTTTTCCCCACTGACGTTTGTCGCACAAGCTCACAAAGCGGGACGGGAGCCAAAGTAGGACGGGGGAGCCCGGAGAAAAGTAGACACCACGGTGGGGACTGCCTTATCGCTTTTTGAGGAAATTAGAATGCAGAGAGACAGTGACGAGCAACCTACCGAACGGCGTCGCCCCGGGCGATGGCATTACGAGTAGAAGTAGTTTCTGAGTCTACAGCGGGAACTAGAAGAAAGTGTCCAAGTGAAGGCCAACACAAGAAAGCGGCCCAGACGGAATAACAGTCGACTGCAAAGGTCCGGGAGGCATTACCTATTACGGCCTCTTCCGGCATTTACGGCGCTCGCAAGCTCATCGAGCGATAGAGGCCGGGCTCAGCGCCGTAAGATTGGGCTATTGCGGCGGTATAGCGTGCGCCCATTCATCACTAAATTTTCAATGGCAGAGTCGAGGCGATCGGCGTTGAGACGGTCGATGAGGGAGAGGAGGGTGGGATCCAAACACTGTTCGTTCGAAGTAGTTCGCCGTAGAAGAGACGCAGGCATCACACTCACATTCTCTTGGATCTTTAACGTTCACTGATATTGCACAGCACATGGCCAGTTTTTGAGATTCGCCTCCATGAAAACGCGGCAGCCGTGGCCAAGTTCTAACCAGGGTGCTCCGGCTGAGTAGCCGAGCGCTCAAATCACTGAGCGACAGCGGCGGGTTACAGTCCAACGCCGTAACACGTCAACGGAGAGATGAATGAGATTGAAAGGAGGAAGAGAAAAATGAGTTAGTGCGCTGATAAGGTGCTTCATATGCACGCAGAGCGGCGAGTCATATAAAGATTCCAATTCGATTCCATTTCCCTGTCATTTTTTTTTTACTTCGTTTTTGCCTCAGTCTTCTTCGCTGTTACACTAATCAGTGATATGAGCACGTGGTAAGAATCGAATAGAATCAAACGAATAGCATCCTTTTATAGGCACCTTACATGATCATTACATGCCTTCTATCTCACCACGCAACCGAGAGCACGAGACGTAAACTATACTTCAAAACCCCATGGTACGAACCAAATGGCAGAAAAGCCTGTATCGTTAGTACCGCTTTACACATGCAGAGGTAATTAAAAATTTATACTCATATTAAAAGTTGCAAGGGGTTAATAAAATTTAATAGGAAAAATGTTACTTTTTTGGCACCAGTAGCGCGCAGTCACTGGGTCTTGCTTGCAATGCTTGATGCGCAAAGGCGCTTACAGCTTTGTCATTTACCCATTTTACAGGACTCTTTGATCATCGTTGTCATAGCTTTGAAATTCTGTCCAAAGCGCATCGTTCGACTATTGCTCAGCTTTCACAGCTGACGGAGTCAAACGCCGAACAGCGATTTCGTCCGAGCCATCCGGCGGGGTTGACCTGCTACGTACGAGGGGCTTCGCCCTCGTCCACTCAACCGATGTCTGCCTCTCCTTCTCTCCCGTTGAATCATTTACACAGACGAAAAAGAAGGCTGTTCGGCTCACAGAAGGCTTCATCGTCTGAAGAACAATTCATTGATTGGAAAACATTTCATTCGTCGCAAAGAGCTTGGTTCTAAGAAGTGGCGTTAAGTGGTCGAGAGTACATAGCCCTCGACGACTTTGTGAGCCCACTGCATCGCCAAAACGTGCGCTCTGGGGTCAGGGAACAGCGTGAGTCCCTCAAAATTTTGGAATAAAAAATTATTACCTTAATAAGAATGACGCACTTTGAGTTCATATTTTCATTTATTACTACAGCCGCCGCGGTGGCTCAGTGGCTATGGTGCTCGGCTGCTGACCCAAAAGACGCGGGTTCGATCCCGGCCTCGGCGGCTGGAATTTCTTTGGAGGAGAAATTCTAGAGGCCCGTGTATTGTGCGATGTCAGTGCACGTTAAAGATCCCCAGGTGGTCGAAATTTCCGGAGCCCTCCACTACGGCGTCTCTCATAGCCTTAGTCGCTTTGGGACGTTAAACCCCATAAACCAACCAAACCAATTTATTACTACACTTCTTAGATATCTCCCTGATAATATTTTCATGTGGCCGAACACTGATACCTTGATTTAGATATAGATTTATACATTTGCGTCTGATGTAAAAAAAGCTTTTTAATTAAGAAGTGTGCACCGAACTCTGTTTATCCTCTTCTCGTGTGTTGTACTATCAGCAAGAAATGAAACGCGAACAAGATAACTGAACCACGGACTACGAAATAAGCAGCTCTTAGCCAGGGGAAGCTGAATACTAGCTCCTGCTATTTTAATTTCGAAGGAACGAAGACTCTTCTTTAAAAGTGTTGTTCAACCGCGCTTGTATTTGCAATACAGGAATTAATACGTTGGTGTTTTTGTGATGCCACCTCAGTTTTCTTGTTCGCGTTTCATTCGTTGCTGATAGTACCTTTGTGAAATTTTGAAAAGACTTACTGGCTATTTTCCCCTAGCTTTTTGTTATGCCTTAATTCTTGTGTAAGTTCTGCGCGTTTTGTTTGATCTCTAAGTTTTTATTTTGTACAATCTGTAATATGTGTTTCTTTTGTTGATGCTCTTACGAGTGTTGAGAGTGACGTATAGCTTTCTGTAGACTAACTTACTCTGTCTTTAATGTGGTATATTATTGCCTGCATGCTTGTATACTTTTTTCTACTGCACCCATTACTAGCCGTCTGCTATGGGTCCGAGCAGTGTTTGCGTATATTTGTGTAGCGACAAAGAGCAATAAATAAAGGAATGAAAAAAATCTTAAAACTAGCGCGTTTTTATCTAGGCCGAGCCCACAAGCTGTCCTCGTAGCACTGCCATGCTGGAACCACTGAGGCTACCCCTCAGGGCTCTGAAAATCGCCAATACATCGGTAAAGGTTTAAAAGAGTATTGGAGAGCTTGCCACTCATAAAGCATTTCGAGTATAGGTGCAGATATTGTGAGCGCATTGGCCGCTGCATTAAGATTGCCTTATCCCATGGAAAGCGCTGGGTTGTTGTGGCCTCGCATTTAAATGGATTTCGACTGACGTAATTCAGCTTTGAAAGCTGTATTCGTGCCGATGCCAAGTTACGCAGGGGCTTCAGCGATTTGTGGGTGTTGAATATGAGGATGATGTGCGGCTGTGAATTTTTCCACAGACAAACACCAAAAGTGCCGCAATGTCTCGTCGCCCAGAACGTTCAAAAGCTTTCTTTAGATAAAGAAAATTTGGTATGCATAGATGAGCTGTACCGAAGAAATAGCGGCCGAGCGAAAATTCAGAATTAAGATTTTCACTGCGCAATTTGCGTTCTCATGCTCTAACACTGCCGACCAAGAGGCCCTCCAACAGAACCTTAACCACATCGAGCAATGGTGTGAAAATCGTCTTATGACTTTTAAGCCAAACAAGTTCAATCTTCTTTTCATTACCCATCACCACAAAACTCATGCCTTTCAGTACAAAATCGCTTACGGGCCCGTCGAATCTGCATCATATTTAAAATACTTAGGCGTCCCACTATCTTATAAGATAATTAAATATAGAATGCGCATCCTCCTGACATGACATCATCAACTAACACGCGTACCACACAGGCGCGCCACACTTAATATGGCAGGAGCCGCATCGACACACGGCCCCTGCCCGCGACGATGAAGCGGGTGGACCAGCGCCGAAGGAACTGGTGCTCCTCCAGTGACACGAGGTCCACGCACGCTTGGGCCAACATGCGCGCACGTACCCGCTGTAACATAGGGTACATGGCTCTCCGTGGTAGTCCCTGCAGAGCCGCCACACCCCTCTGGCGCCACAGCACGAATGCCCCGACGCAAAGAAGCATGCGTACGAAAGGGTCGCGAAACCTGGAGTTGGGGCCGAGGGTCTCTCCAAACATTCTAGACATGAGAACCCAAAATGTCCTGGCGACAGAACACTCAAAGAGTGCGTGCGGCAAGGTTTCAACAAGGCCACACTGCGGACATCGGTCGGAGGGGGCCACGCCCCAAGCCGCCAGGCGATCTGCCCTAGGCAGGGTCCGCCAGCCTCGCAGCCAGCCAAAGTCTCGCACGTCTGCGGGAAGGGATGACGACGTCAGGTCCCGCCATCGCACCTCTCTGCTTCGCGCCAATTTCTCCTGTGGGGCTTCTTTTACGGCCAGGAGCTCGCATACCCGAGAGGCGGGAGTTGAAAAAAGCTCCACCTCTGGCAGCGCTGCGGTGAGGGACCTGAGCGTCTGGCAGACTCGCTGGAAAAACCGAGGCTGCTGGAAGGCTGTCGGGCCGACACTCTGCTCGGGAAAGAAAAGGGAGCGCGACGTACCGAGTAGGTATGACAGGAGCGCCCTGCCCGGGTAGCCGGCCTGGTTAGCCAGGTCGCTGGTCGCCCGCAACGCGAGCACGTTGCAGAATGTGGGCAGGTGGGGAATGCTGAATCCCCCCATGTTAGTAGGAAGTCGGGGGAGCGCGCGCGCTACAGACTTCGTCCTGCCTGCCCAAAAGAACGAGCCACATAAAGTGGCCAAACCGCGCGTGAAGGTGCGGGGTGGGTGGGTGATGCGTGCGACATAGTACAGTGGGGCGCACACCGACGCGCGGATGATAAATGCGAGCTCCGCGAGGGAGAGACGGAATCGCGCCGCCACTGACAAGCGTTTCTCGGCGGTCTCTCTAAGCCGGGTCCACGTCTCGCGAGCCGGCTCACCGGACTCGAGGAAATAAACCCCTAAAACCTTCACGGCGGAAACCCACTGCACGTCGCGCAACAGGCCTGAGGAGAACGCGCCAAAACGCAACGCCCTACTCTTGCCCCTGTTCAGCTGGGCGCCGGACAGCTCGCTGTAGACTTCAAACAGCCGCAAAAACGCTACGTAGCTGTCCTCGTCCCGCAAGAACAGGGACACATCGCCGGCGTATGCCGAGACCTTCACCTGGCCGTGGATCGGCAGCGGGAAACCGCGCACGGACGGACTCTCGGCGATGCGGCGCAACAGTGGATCGAGGCACAGAACGAAAAACATGGGCGACAAGGGGCAGCCTTGCCTGATCCCCCTGGAAACACAAAAGGGAGCGCTGATCGCTCCGTTGACGGTCAGGCGGGCCGTAAGCCCCGAGTAGAGGAGCCCGACTCTGGCTACGAAGGCTGATGGAAAGCCAAAAGCCTCGAGCACACCTAGCAGGTACCGGTGCTCGATACGGTCAAAAGCTTTGGACTGGTCAAGCGAGACAAAGCAGCCCGGGACCCCCGCTCTCGAGGTGAATGTGAACAAGTCACGAGTAAGTGCGAGAGCGGAAAACACCGAACGGCCGGGCACGCTAGACGTTTGCGCTGGGCTGACCACCGAGGGCAGAATAGCGCTCAACCTGTTCGCCAGCAGTGACGCCACGATCTTGTAGTCTGCGTTGAGCAGAGTGATCGGACGCCACGCCTGCGGCTCAGATGGGCACTCGCCCGGCTTCAGAATGAGCGTGACTCGGCTCTCTCTGAAAGACTCTGGTCGAGCTCCGTCCGTCAAAAAGCTGTTGACCATATCGAGCAGGGGACCCTCTAAAACGTCGTACAGCTTCGTGTAGAAACTGACGGGGATACCGTCAGGTCCGGGGGCGAGGCAGCATTCATTCTAGCTACTGTGGCGCGCAGCTCGTCTGGCGTCGCCGGCGCGCAGAGCTGCTGCGAGAGCTCGTCCTCGACTGCGGGCCCAGTGCGGGGAGACCCTGGCAAAAATCGCGGAGTGCGTCGCGAAACGCGGAGTCGCCTGCCCGCTCAACACTGGATGCGAAAAGCTGGGACACGTGACGTGTGAGGACTTCGCGTATCTCCGTGGCGCTGCTGCTCGTGGCCCCGTTGGGCAGCGCGATCTCCGCAATGAATGCGGGCGCATCCTCATCGAGGGCGCCTGCGCGAACCTGCCGCAGGACCGATGGATCGGCTACGGGCCTACCCTGAAGGAGGACTCGGCTGGCAGCGCGCGACGATTGCCTCAGCAGCGTCTCGCAGCGAGCCTTCAATAAATTGTAATAATCTCGCATAGCGAATGTAAGCGGCGCGCCTCTCTTGACTATGCGGATTCGAGCCAGCGTCTCGTTAAGTTCGCGGGTGATGCGTGCTCTTCGCTGGCGGCCTTCCGCGATAAGGAGTGCGCGCCACTCGCCCTTCCGCTCGTCCCACGGCACTGATGAGTTAGCGCGCGCGCCCGGAGCACCCAGCGCACGCTGAAACGATGTGAGACTCGACCAATCTGTCAGTAGGCTGGCGTCCATTCGCCACAAGTCTACTCGTGGGGCGCACCCGCCGAAATCCAGCACTACTGACAGCGGTGGATGGTCGGTGATGCGCGGAGTGCCCGCGGGAAACGCGAGCACCTCGCACGAAGCTACATATGGCGCGAGAACGGGCGGGAGCAAAAACTTGTCGAGCCGACTGGCCGACCTCCCTCTCTCCCATGTGGCTCCGAAGGTGTCGCCATGAGACGAGACCCACGCGTCGGAAAGTCGGAACTGCACGCATAGGTCACGCAGGGAGCGCGCGCCGGCGTAAGGCCGACCCTGACCTGGGCCGCGTACATCACGTGACGGGTCGAGCACACAATTAAAGTCACCCACTATGGAAGGGGTAGGAGTCTAGCATAAAGCAATCGAGAGACTCGAAAAACGACGAAGAATCGCCACGTTGCGCCGGCGCGTACACAACCAATGCCCTCACCCGTCTGCCGTTAAGGGAAAAATCGACGGCCAAAGTGCGACCGTTGACGCCGTACGTGCAATGTGCGCCTGAACGGAGAGAACTATTGATAAATACGACACCGACACCGCATGACATTGCACTTGAGGCAGGTCGTGAAGCGGAGGTCACGCCGACAGAGTGCACGCAGTCTTCCGCGGTATTCCGAAGGCGGCGTGAAGGTATCCGCTGGGACGACTCGCATGGCCCGCGGACTACGTGTCAGCAGGCCCGCGAAGAGGAGGGTCGGTTGACCACTGCAGGCCAAGATTCCGCAGTAGTCGCCAGGGCAACAGCAGCCAGAAGTGGCAGCTGTGGCGCCGGGGCAGCCGTGGCGAGACCAGACAGCAGCCAGAAGTGGCTGCTGTCTGGTCTCGCCACGGCTGCCCCGGATGGATGCGGCGAACAGGATACAGGCCGCTCCGTTGCAGCAGGCGGCAGCGAGACGATGTGCACAGGACAGCAAGCCGGAGTGGCTCCTGGATCTGCAAAATTTCCGAAACACACTCCGCATGCCTTTAACGTAGGTCACGGGAGGAGAAACGGCGTACACAAGGGCCACGTGGCTCAATGCTCAACTCGCTAGCAAAACGTGTCGGGCGGCTGTGCAACGCAAAGTTCGAGTGAACAAAGCCCTTTCTTGAGTTGAACGAGAATGCTCGGTTCAGGCGAGGTTAAAAAAAACTGGCGGCCAGCAAAGTGCGCCCCCTCTCAACACCACGGTCCGGTGGTCGTGTCACTTTTGACAAGGTGCAGGCAGCTATAAATAGCTTTAGGCCTCACTACCATAGGGACGGTCGACGACCCCCCAACAAAAGAAAGACCCGAAACGGGTTTCTTGCGCGCAGCCGCAAGGAGAAATCAGCGTTGTGGGATGGTCCTCCCCGCTCACTGCACAAAGCAGCCTCTGAGCGATTGGCGCCCACCTTATCGGACGGTGTCGGAACGCCCGGTGCCGAGCTGCAATACCAGCGAGCTCGTAGCGGCACCCGTGGCGGCAGGCCACCCGGCTCCCGGAGCCGCGACTCCCAGAGTCGAAAAAGAGACAGCGAGAAAATATATACAGGAAACTCGGACCACCCACGCGGCTTCCGTACTTACTCGCTTCGGGCTCGGCAACTCCGCGGGCGCTAGGCCTCGCGCTCCCTCGATGCGGACCAAGTGGTTCTTGAAGCAACTCCAGGAAGAAAAACTTGACAGAAAAAACATGCTGAGCATGTCGAAAAGTTCAAACATGCTGCAGCGCAATACACCTCGCACTCAAGAAAGCATGCCGCAGGTCCTAGCGATCAAAATTCACACTAGGCCTACCACTTGTCAAGTCCGGACAAAGAGCGTTCCTCGAACCGAACCGACAGTCGTCCAATGTTCCAAGAGCAGGCCCCTCGTTGGGCTGCCAAATGTGGGGTTAAAATAGGGGGGATAAATCCGTTCTCTCCGATTAAGCGCGGCTGACACAGTTCAAAACCGCGCTTACCCCACCCCGTGATCGCGTACGCTACCGAGCGCACGCCGACCACGGCGGGCCGTGCTCTGCGGGAACAAAGGAACGACACACTGGCTGACACAAACAAGGCATTTATTGCTATAACAACAATAACGCCAGCTAGCAACAAAATACACTGAGGAATCGAGGATGTCCGACTCATCAGCACGGTTTTGAGCGAACGTTCGCCCACGCTAGGGCAAATGGATAAGCTCCGAGGCCGAACGGGACGGGCTCGGCGGGAGCGGCGGGAGCAAGTTCCGACCAAGAGGCGCCCGTCGACGAAGAGCGGAGCCGCGTGCGAAACATCCACTCGCCTTCCCGGCCCCCAGGAGAACAGAGCGAGCCTTCCCCCGCGCGCGAGCGGCAAAACACGCCATCCGTGGCGCTGCTGTCGTTGCGACGCGAGCGCCCTCCCCTGTTAGTTAAAAGTAACCGAACCGAGAGGAGTGCTTTGCGGGGGAGCTAGCCACAGGGAACTAGTGAGTTGAGGGAAAGTGAACGCAGGGGACGAAGGCGTCCCCACAACTCTCGGTTACGGGAGAGGCGCAATTTTTCTTTGTTTACCTCTCTCTCTTGTCTTAGTGCACTTTAGGTGCAATATTGCCTTTAAGTATTGTATTCTCTCTCGATTTTAACTTTGCAAGAGTTTTTTTTTTTATTCGTGAAGTCTGCATTGTTTAATGGAGTGCATATTGCAACCGCGCTAAAACGACGCAGGACAAGAAAGGAAAGCACAGGACAAGACGCGGAACTTCAACTAAAGTTTACTACGGGAAAACCACATTTATACAGGAAACGTAATCACACCAGATAAACAGCCGAAACCATCAAATAACACAGGCACGAGGGCGCGCGTGGCACAAGTTCACATCTAGGTAGTTTAACTCTTTCTTAGATAAAGATACTGAAGTGGAGCTGATGCAACGGTCATTTTCTTTTTTTATGCAGTAGGCTTCAAAGATTTCCCTGCTAAGCTGGGTCGTCAATTTTTTTAAGACAATTGTGTCGCGGAACCTGGGTGTGCAATTATTACAATGGCGACAATGTTTTGCCAGTTCCCCGCCTCCCGCCAATGATTCAACAGCGGCGCGATGCTCCTGAAGTCTGACATTCAGGCATCGTCCAGTTTGCCCAATGTAGCAATTCCCACATGAGAGGGGTATTTTGTACACCACCCCCGTTTTGCAGGGAACGAACCTGTCTACGTGCTTAGTGCGGCACTCGTTCTTTTTTGCCCTTCCCTGCACCATATTGCACATGCCCGAAAGCTTTTTGGGCGCCGTGAATACCACCGGGACATCGCATTTCATGGCCACTTTTTTGAGGCGATGGGAGATCTGGTGGAAGTATGGCATTGCCACGGGTCTCCGGCGTTGCGGTTCTTCACTTAGGCTGTGCTTCGGTGGGCAACGGGCTTCCTTGGCAAGGGCTTCTATCACCGAGGTGACCATCTCTTGAGGAAAACCAGCACTACTCAGACGTTGTAATTGATATCGCACGCTATCCTGCATTTCATGTGGGCAAGACTTATCAAGAGCAGCGCGCATAAAAAAAGAAAATGACCGTTGCATCAGCTCCACTTCAGTATCTTTATCTAAGAAAGAGTTAAACTACCTAGATGTGAACTTGTGCCACGCGCGCCCTCGTGCCTGTGTTATTTGATGGTTTCGGCTGTTTATCTGGTGTGATTACGTTTCCTGTATAAATGTGGTTTTCCCGTAGTAAACTTTAGTTGAAGTTCCGCGTCTTGTCCTGTGCTTTCCTTTCTTGTCCTGCGTCGTTTTAGCGCGGTTGCAATATGCACTCCATTGTCAACCACCAACTAGCCCGCCTTCATTTGTTACATCTGCATTGTTTAGTTAATCACTTTGTATGCGTTTGTACTAGTTATTGTGAAATCCTCTGTATGATGTATAAACATTGTTTTGTTTGTGAACCTTTGGCTCCGACCCGTTCTCTGGCTTGCGACCGGCGAAAGCTGGGCACCAAACGACCAAAAACCTCTTGTCACTTGGCAGCTGGTCTCCGCTGAGCTTGCCATGCTGAGTCGAGGGCATCTCCTTAGAGTCCGAGACCGCTACCCCCACACGCTCTAAGGGTGTCCGGGAGCTTCACGCTCAAAAGTGCGGGAAGTTGGGTGACAATCGTGCGCCTTACATCATGCAAGCATCACGCATATCTCATCGCACTAGCCACTCACTTCAATATTTCTGTTCATGTGCGCGAACTGTTATTTCCTCAGCCTTCTTGTTTCCAAGCGCGCCTAAACCTTAATACGTAAAGGCTGGCTAGTTGGTTGTGCATACTTAAGACTGGCCAGGTTGCAGGGCCAATTTCATAGCCCCTCCGTCGACAGTGGGACTCCCTTGAATCAATTAATTCGAGAGGCTACGCGTGCCATAACTTATCTTCCTCGTATCACTCCCATACCCATTCTGCAAGAGTACACTCAACTTAATACATTAAGTGAAATCATCGACCAGCGTGAGGCAAACAGAGCACGCAAGATGTCGCTTCAGCTTCATCCTTTACAAAATCTTCCTCCGTGGTCATACTGTCAACTCACAGACAATCTCTCCTCTGCTTCGACGCCGATATCAGCCGCGCATCTTCCTTCAGGGTTCGTAATATACACCGATGCATCACACACAGCACTGCAGGGAGTTACCGTAGTTTACAGTTCCTCCAATCCTCATTTTAACTCCCGCGCTACATATAGCGCGGATACTTGCTCCCCCTTGCCTTGGAGCTTCAAGCGATACATGATGCCATTGCTTCCCTTCCACTCGTACCCACTTTCGATATTTTTCACATTTACACCGACTCCCTTGCCGCCCTTAAGCAGCTTGAGGCTGTCCGGCGCACATTCCAAGTTACACAATCCATTCACCAACTTTGCACAAAATACCCCTGTCCTTTGCGAATACACTGTATTCGCGGCCATGCCCAGGATCCCCATAATATTCATGTGGATGAAATGACACACCTTGACACATCAGACTACCCGCCACCTTCCCCCCTTCCCCCAGATCCGTTCTTGTCCCATGTTTCCGAGAAACAGGCTTTGCGTCAGAGAACACGCGCTCTAATTCCTCCGTGTTCGTGCCCTCTACCCCGGAGTCTCACTCGGGAGGAGGAGGTATCTGTGCGCCATATTCGGGCAGGAGCGGCTCTGGCTCCGTCTGTGCGTCATCGGTGGCGTGACAAACGTTTAGAAGTGACTGACAAGTGTCCTCATTGTGGTGCTGCGCCCGACCAGTGTGACGAAAAACACTTGCTGTGGACTTGCCCGGCTACAGCTTCCGTGAGAAGACGCTTCCTAAAGAAGGTATGCCTGCGATGGGACGTTGCAGGCGACTGTCACAAGTGGACTCATGATAATCGCTTTATCGTGAACATTTGCCACTTTTTAAGCGAGGCTTGTTTGCACTCCTTCATATAACTTTCTTTCCCTTTTACATTGTGCCTAATGGCAAACACCTCTAATAAAAAAAATAAAATAAAACCAATTGTCAGTTAACGCCTGTGTTCGCGCCTTTGTCTTGCCATGTCCGGGTTGGTACTGCGCTTTATTGGCATAAGTATGCAGCTAAAGATTTAAACAGCCTTCCGCAGCATATCATCTGCATCACCTCCCCATTATCGTTTGATAATATTTAAATAACTTCCTTTGAATCTAAGCACATGCGCCACTGCTATTTTTGGTGTCTTTTTTGATGCTGCTACCTCTTTGTGACATCCCCCCGCGGGATCCTTAATGAAATGAAACCAAATGAACAGAACCGCTTGACATATCTCATATTGTCTTGGCTCCAGGTAAGTTAGAACAGAAAGCAAAAGGCACAATACGAAAATACAGCAGGCCAGTACTTCACTCTGCGGTCGTCGAAGGACTCTTAGGAATCGCCAGGCAAGCATGATGGCATATCTCAACCAAGAATTATTTTTAAGCTTAATCGCATTATTAACAAGGCATTAACAAGGCACATTTAATGCATATTTTTCGCGCTGTCGCATATCGTACATTCAACGCTAACTAGAATAATCATTCATTATATTTGTTCAGCACCACTAGACCATGCCCAAGTCTTTTCAAGCTGTTCAAGCCTTGAGAACAGACGAATAAAGCAGATTTTTTTTCAAATTTTCCCTTTTTTCTGCGCCATCCCATTGCTACTTCGGAGAGTCAAATGCCCGACTCTTTCAAAACAGCGTTGTCACGCAGATGTCTCAAAGGCTCACCGAAATTTAGCACTGAGAAGTACAGTTCAGTAACAGCTCTAACAAGGTTTGTTGGGACAATTTTCATGTTCCTTCTGAACAATAAATCTACTTTCCGGGGATATGCGCTCTAAAACAGCAAAAGACAGAAAGTGCAAGATCTTCCGCCAGTAAAAAAACATGCGTCGACGTACATGGACAGCATGTCACTGAGGGTTCGGTTGAAACGCTCGGTCATGCCGTTGGTCTGAGGGTGGTAAGACGAAGCGGTTCGATGGATAATGCGGCATTCCTTGAGGAGGGCCTCAAGAGCGTCAGACAGGAATACGCGTCCACGGTCGCTGAGCAGTTCTTGAGGAGCACCATGACGAAGAATCAGGTTCTTTAGAAGAAAGGAAGCCACGTCGCGGGCGGAGGCAGATGGTAATGGAGACGTTTCAGCATAACGTGTGAGATGATCCACGGCCACGATAATCCAGCGGTGACCAGCGGGAGTGGGAGGGAGGGGGCCGTAGAGGTCTATGCCAACGCGATCAAACGGGCGGGCAGGGCAGGGTAACGGCTGCAGTGGAGCAGGCGAGGTGTGAGGCGGACATTTACGCCGTTGACAGGATGGGCAAGATCGCACAAAGTGGCGAACAAAGCGGTACATGCCACGCCAGTAGAATCGGAGACGCAGACGCGTATAGGTTTTCAACACGCCGCTGTGTGCACTCTGGGGGTCCGCATGGAAAGCGGTGCAAATGTCGGTGCGTAGATGGCGGGGGATCACTAGGAGCCATTTGCGTCCATCGAACAGGTAATTGCGACGATAGAGGAGACCGTCCCGAATAGAAAAGTGACGGGCTTGACGTAAGAGGGAACGGGACGAATTATCAGTCGTAGGACTCGAAAGGAAGTTAATAAGAGTGGCGATCCAAGGGTCTTTCCGCTGCTCGGTGGACATGTCGGCAGTGGCAAGCGAGGACAAGTCGTAAGCAGACACAGGAGCAGGCGATGAAGCACTAGGTAGCGGCGAGCGGGAAAGAGCGTCCGCGTCATTATGCTTGATGCCAGAGCGGTAAATGACATGAATGTCATACTCCTGCAATCGCAGAGCCCAGCGAGCTAGGCGGCCTGACGGGTCTTTGAGAGAGGCCAGCCAGCACAGGGCATGGTGGTCGGTTACTATACAGAACGGGCGACCGTAGACATAGGGACGAAATTTTCCAATAGCCCAAATGATGGCCAAACATTCTCGTTCGGTAACAGAATAGTTGGCCTCCGCTTTGCTCAAGGTCCGACTGGCGTAGGCGACCACATATTCACGGAAGCCAGGTTTGCGTTGAGTGAGAACGGCACCCAGTCCAATACCGCTGGCGTCAGTGTGGATCTCAGTAGGCGCAGTCGGGTCAAAGTGGCGCAGGATGGGAGGCGAAACCAAAAGGCGGCGCAAGGTGTCGAAGGCGTCATCGCAAGCAGGCGTCCAAGCGGAGAGGTTGGAGCTGCCTGCGAGTAGCTGGGTCAGAGGAGCGATGATCGTGGCGAAATTCAAGATGAAGCGACGGAAGTAAGAGCAAAGGCCAACGAAGCTACGGAGCTGCTTCAGTGAGGTGGGCTTCGGAAATTCGGCAACTGCACGAAGTTTGGCGGGGTCCGGAAGAATGCCGTCTTTAGAGACTACATGTCCTAAAATGGTGAGTTGTCGGGCAGCAAAGCGGCACTTTTTCAAATTCATCTGGAGCCCAGCGTCAGTAAGACAAGTCAGAACGCGCTCGAGGCGGATGAGATGAGAAGAAAAGTCCGCAGAAAAGACGACGATGTCATCGAGATAGCAAAGACAACTCTCCCACTTGAGTCCACTAAGGATAGTGTCCATCAGGCGTTCGAAAGTTGCCGGGGCGTTGCAAAGGCCAAACGGCATGACGTTGAACTCATATAAGCCGTCAGGTGTTATGAAGGCAGTTTTTGAGCGATCAGCGTCAGCCATGGGCACCTGCCAGTAGCCTGACCTCAAATCCAGCGAGGAGAAATACTCAGCTCCCTGCAAGCAGTCCAGGGCGTCATCGATTCGTGGCAGGGGATAGACGTCCTTGCGTGTGATGTTGTTGAGCTGGCGGTAATCAACACAGAACCTGATGGAACCATCTTTCTTTTTTACCAACACAACAGGAGACGCCCAGGGACTGTGGGAGGGCTGTATGACACCCCGACGGAGCATGTCGTCCACGTGATCAGAAATGGCGCGGCGCTCAGAAGCCGAGACACGATAGGGGCGCTGGCGAAGAGGGGCGTGTGTACCGGTGTCGATGGTGTGCGCAACGACAGACGTACGGCCTAAGGCAGTCTGAGGAAGATCGAAAGAAGAACTGAAGCGCTGGAGGAGGGCGACGAGTTGATCACGTAGCGCGGGTGGAAGGTCGGCGTCAATGGCACGGTGGAAGACATCGGAGGGTGGTGGATCATTCTGAACATTACAAGAGCTGAGCACATCAACATCGAAGGAAGCGGTGGTATCGAGAATAGGGTAGGGAAGGCAGGAATCAAGTTCTTCAATACGCCCGAGGCATTCACCTCGGAGCACTGCTGACGGGCACGAAGATGGGTTCGAGACGTAAATTGCACTTTGTCCATGGTCGATCGTCAGAACAGCAAAGGGAAGCAGGAGACAGGGATGGCGGGAAGCGGTTTCGGAAGGCGTGAAGAAAACAGTTGAATGAGGGACGCCGACACAGGAGAGCGGCACGAGGGCAGCAGAAAACGGAGGAATGTCGGTATCAGTCGCGACCACAAGTTTGGCAGACTGCGTAGGTACGTCGCAAAAGGGAGCGTCACACAGCGGAGAAAAGGCGATTTCAGCTCGAGCGCAGTCAATAACGGCACGATGAGTCGAAAGGAAGTCACATCCCAGGATGATGTCGTGTGAGCAGTGAGACAGCACAATAAACTCGATGGTGTACAAAACATCTTGAATGAGGACACGGGCCGTACATGCGGCTGAGGGATGAATGCGCTGTGATGAGGCGGTGCGAAGCGAAAAGTCAGAAATTGGGGTAGTCACTTTGCGGAGTCGGCGGCAGAGAGCTTCACTTATGACAGATACTGCAGCGCCCGTGTCGACGAGGGCGAGAACCTTGGCACCTTCCACGAACACTACGATTACATTAGCGGGACGACACGGAGGACTTGAGGAGTTCGAAACAAGCGCAGTTCTTGCCCCCGGAACTGCGGCTGTTAGTTTCCCTCAAGCGCGGAGCTAGAACGTCGCAGCATCGGAGAAGGGGAACGGCGTCGAGGGGAAGGCGATCGGCGAGTGGTGTAAATTTGGCTATCAGGGGAAACAAAGGGGGGACCAGGTGGCCTTCTCGGCGAGGATAGTTCGGCATCGTACGGGTAGGAGCGCAGGTCAGGTCGAGAAGGCGGAAGGCGCTGGCGGCAAAGCCGCGCGACATGGCCGGGCAGACCACAGGCGTAACAGATGGGTCGGTTGTCCGCAGTACGCCAGGGATTGGTAGGATGTGGGCGAACCCTTGAAAACGGAGCTTGAGACGGGGGCTGAGACGGCGGCGGAGGACGGAAAGAAGGGGCGGCCTGGTAGGAATCGGTTGCCGGCGTATGTCGTGGCCTGGCCACCGCTTGGGCGTACGTCAGGGGTGCTGTCACAGGCGCGGGCACAGGGCTGGATGGTAGCAGATCAGCGACTTGGTCTTGCACGACACGGCGAATGGTAGGAGCCAAAGATGGGGTCGAGTCAGGAACTTGGGGGGCGGGGTCTTGAAAATGGGATATGAGGGACAGCTGGCGAGCGACCTCTTCACGAACGAAGGCTTTGATGTGGTTGAGAAGAGGGGAGTACTCAGGAGTAGTACCGCCCAGGGCCAGAGTGGAGAGGGCTTCGTCGCAGACACCGGCACGCCGTGTAGAAGCGCGCTGCTTGCGGAGCTCGTCGTAGCTCTGGCAAAGCTTAATGACCTCACTGACGGTGGTGGGATTTTTCGCGAGGAGCATCTGAAATGCGTCGTCAGCGATGCCTTTGAGGATATGGTGGATCTTGTCCGCTTCTGGCATGGCGGCGTTGACACGTTTGCAGAGGTCAACGATGTCCTCAATGTAACTTGTGAAGGTCTCGTCGGTGCGTTGAGCGCGGTCCCGTAAGCGCTGTTCGGCACGGAGCTTGCGCACCGCAGGGCGGCCGAACACTTCCGCAAAGCTCTTCTTAAATACGGGCCAAGTGGGTAGGTCCGCCTCATGGTTTCGAAACCAGAGGTTCGCCACGTCCGTGAGATAAAAGATGACGTTACTCAGCTTGATGGTGTCATCCCACTTGTTATAGCTGCTCACTCGCTCATACGATGACAACCAGTCGTCAACATCATGGTCGGCAGTCCCACTGAAGAGGGCAGGGTCACGCTGCCGGATGGCGCCAGAACAAATGACGGTGGTTGAACTGGCCGCCGGTGTTGGGGCAGTCTCATCTGGCATGGTTGACACAGGCGGCAGCGTACGGCTCCGGAGTTCCAGGTTGGCAGGGGACGAACTCAGCACCTCCACCAATTGTAGGGGTGCGTTTATTAGGCGTCCTCAAGAGACCGAACCGCCGTGCAGGATCTGGCAGCGTAGACGGGCGTAGCCAGCACCAAGAGAGCGGGGCAACTTCGTCGTCGTCAGGCGCAGCGTAGTGTCGGCGCATAACTTCGTCGTCGTCAGGCGCAGCGCAGTGTCGGCGCATGGCGGTAGCGGAACCTGTCACAGTTGGCACACTACAAACGCTATATGACCACTGCATGCTCTCTTGATTATTGCTATACGTAGCTGTGGTTAACTGCTGTGCCGAAAGTACCCGAGAGTTATAGCTACAGAAGGTGCATCACTCACTCGATGATAACGGAACAGATGAGGATAATAAACTGGATGAACACGCCGGAGGCCATTTTCCTGAAACACGCAATGCCCAGAGCTTCAAAAATTGCAGCAGTAATATTGCAGCAGTCCTGCCAGTCGAAGGCACTACCACAAGCGTTGTTACGCTTTCAGCGGAATGAATTGCTTAAAGCCTATGAGGCTTAATACAAAAATAACAGGAATGTTCAGCTGGGTTAATTCGAATATCAGCGCGGGCATCTGTCATAGCGGAGGCATTGTTAGAGAATGGATCCTAAATTTGACTTGATTTTCATGCTAAGTACACCGCTAGCAGAAAAATTAAAAAAAAAATTGCCAACAGCCACAACAATTGGACAAAAATTTATGTGGCGTAGAATAACACTACTTATAAGGATGACGTCTGTTCCTTCTTTGGCTACACAATAGCGTGCGAGAGCATATTTCCTGAACTTCTAACGCAAAAAGACGAGGACAAAAAAAACGAAATGGACAGGATACAGTCCACTTCGTTCCTTGTGTCCTCGTCTTTTCGTGCTAGAAAATCGACACAATAGCGGCAGACCTGAAATTCACGCGTTTTTAAATGCCCGCCCTTGGCGCGAATGTATATTAATGAGAGGTTACAAAGGAAACGTAAATTTTCAGCAATAATAATTTCAGTTTTTATTCATGGCACTGTTGCGAGATAAACCCGCTACCAATTAAATTCACAAAAACGCATTATATGACGTCTCGGCGTCTAAGATGCTGTTAAAAAAATGCATTTAAAAACGGTTTCGATAGCCATGTCTATCACACTTGCAAGAAACAAAATTTCTACGGCACGTCATGAAAAATATTAACAGGCGAAGTGCTGAAGCGCAGCGAGATCTTTACAAAAAAAAAACAGCGCAAATTTTAAACGCAGTAAGAGAAGTAAAAATAAAAAGTAGACAGAGGACGTTTACAGAGGAACCGAGATATTAGCTTCCGCTTGAAAGCACCGACATGCGACCGTGTAGGGGAGGGGACTTGGGAGAGATAGGCAGTAAGAGAATGGTGCAGAAAAAGCTAGATAAAAGAAACAAACTCTATCATTGGGTAGGCGTGAAGGCACATCAATGGTGAATGTAAGAAAGCTTTAAAAGCTAGTGCAAAAGTAGAGTCTCCTCCGGGCGTTCACACAAAAGGTTCAGCGCAGAGTTATTACACAGAAGAATGGGTTCGAGAATGTTTTGAAGATGGTCAGTCAGTCCAGTGTATTTCAGACAGAAGAACAAAAAAGTGACGCGCTGCACTTCTTCGTAGATAGTCTTAAGGACCTGAAACACACATCATCGTTAGTGGAATTTCTGTGACGGTCTCTATGAATGCATATATTTATTTCCTTACGATACCCACCGGCAAAAGAAATCATTGGTTGGAGGAGCCAACGTAAGTCATCGAAAAAAGGCGTAAATCATACAGGCACATAGCAATAAAGAGGCATGGGCAGAAATTGGGGGGACATTTAAGCACCGCCTTTAAAGGTCAGCGCTAATAGGCCCCGTCAGCGACTCCTCTTGCCCGTGCAGACAGGGACATTTTCCCTCTTTCAGAATCATCATGTGAAAGCCGCATGAACATGCATGCTCGGCCTAGTGGCAGCGTGTCTGACTCGCAACAGAAGGGTCAAGGGCTCGATTCACGGCTGATAAAGGCAATTTTCTTTTCAGCGCTATTGATTTTCTTTACATTCATGTTCTAATGAAGTTTGAGTTTTGCTGCTATATTCTACTCAGCAGCTTTCTAGCGCTTTATCTCTTTTCATTTCCACTCCTCCACGCGTGTCCACCATCTCTACGGCGAATCCAGAGTTTCTCGACTCAACGCCGACTGTCTACGCCGGGTCGTCCGCTGAACAGGGCTCTTAATGCTTTTACTTTAATAACAAATCGAAAAACCAGTGCGCAGCAGCTGTGGAGGAGGACCGGCGCGCTCGCGAGGTTCGCCGTCGACAAGACCCATTGGTGCTCACTGTCGAGAGAGATCTCGGTCGGTGGCATAGCCACACTGAGGAACGGCAGGCGGCGAAGACCTCGCAGCAACCACAGTGGCGCCGGCGGCAAAGCGTAGTGGCCGAATCTCAACTTCCGAAACTGCTGTCTCACGCCAGGTTCGTGCTAGGAATAGAAGATATTGGGCTGACGCTTAAGCTCAATGTTAGCTTGTGTTAGTCCGGAAACACGCGCTACCTATCCGCAAGCGGAGGAAGCGGCAGGAAGCATTGTCACCCTAGCATCGTCTCCGCGGGGAAGCGCGCGGGGAAGCGAGTCGAGTGTTCGTGCCTCAAGGACGCACTCATCGAGATTCTGTCAACTCATTCTGTTAAATCTTCATTAAATGATGTTTGTTGAAGACTCGATCGTGTCATTATGTGCATCGAGGCTTACATCCGCTTTAAGGGTGGGATGCGATAGCTTTACTGGGTCAATGCCCGTATATGCAGAGTTGGTCATTCTCTATACTTAACGTTCATAGTATGGTGCGTTTTTATGGTGAATATTTTCAAAAATTTTCCCGCCTCAACCGTTAGCTCGTTTGCGGTGAAACTGCACACAGAGCTTGCGTATTCTGGTAACTTTTGTATTGTAGCAAGTTTTACAACGGTACTTACTTAGTTGAGCCATGCATGATGCGAAAACGTAATCGTCTGCGTAGAGATTGGTCAACCAAAACTCGGAAACGCAGTTTTTTTCGCTGAAGGGCGACAGTGGCGTCATCTGTTTCCTGCAGTGAAAAGCGTCACGACAAGGCGCTGAGGTAAGAGTTGCAAACAATAGTATCCTTTGAATGGTAAAGACTCGTTAAATCAGTTGTTGTGATTTTTTTCTGCTCAGTTAGCCGAAAATGTTGGAAGCGCTACAGCTGAAACGGACGCACATGCCGGAACGGCATATTCAAAGGGTCCGCGCATCTTGCAATGCTCGCCTCGGCGCCTTGTCGCGACGCTTTCCACTGCAGGAAACAGATGGCGCCACTGTCACCCTTCAGCGAAAAAACAGCGTTTGCAGGTTTTGGTTGACCGATCTCTACGCAGACCATTACGTTTTCGCATCATGCACGTCTCAACTAATTAAGTACCGTTGTAAAACTTGCTACGATACAAAAGTTACCATAATACGCAAGCTCTGTGTGCAGCTTCACCGCAAACGAGCTATCGGTTGAGGCGCGAAAATTTTTGAAAATATTCACGATAAAAACGCACAATACTGTATATCCTTGGGAGTCCTCGTACCACTCCTGGCGCAGTGGTGCAGCGGTGCCGCGATGCGCCACCGCCCTTTGATGGCAGACCCACGCGGCTCTTCCGGAGCAATCATTCGCGTCCATTCATTAATTTAAGTCAGTCGCCATGGTGCCGAGTTTGCTCACAATCCGGTGGGCAAGTTGCGATGACGCCACAAGGTTACGTGACCTAAGTGACCAACCTCCCGCCCAGGTTGCTTCTCTGGGGATTTTTCCTTCACGTTCAACGGCGCCGATGACGACACCGCCTTTTGTGCGACACGATCTCCTTAAAGCTGTCATGTTAAAAATGGCAACTGCACGCGTGGTAATGCGGATAATGAACGCTAGGTAAACAGGTTAGCCCACCTTTCAATCCCATTTATTCATCGTCAATACCGCGCATTTCTTGTCAGCACTGATATTGTGACGAAGCTTCCACGAATCTTCCGGGCCGCAGGTTGCCTGGAGCCGACGGCCCCACTGAGCACACAATATCCTGTAGATGTCTAGAAACATCTATAAAAGTCATAAATATCTTGGGCTACAAAAGACATCTACAAGATGGTGTTTGACACTCGTCTAATAGACATCTTAGCCAAGACGCCTGGAAGATTTCTTTGGAGGGATATTTGCGTCTTCAGCTACACAAGGCGTTTAGAAGTTGGCTTAGCAAGTTGTCTCCAAGACATCCCCGGGAGACATTTTTGTGGCCGCGTACACATGATGCAATTGGCTTCGGCGCTTCGACTAGGTCACAACTCGGATGAACGAGTAGCCGACTGTCGCGCCATATTCCCGTGAATCGAAAAAAAAAAGCTGAAACGGAACTAGCAACAATTATAAGAATCCGAGCGAAAAGCTTAAAATTAAAGCCTGCACAATATTATATGTATCATATATATATATACAGCAAACTAAAATTAACATTTTCAGCCATAGCGCTGCGCACGCACTTCTAAAATTAAGGGCTATGAAATTAAAGGCAGGTTTTAATTCTATGGCGGCGAAAAGCCGGCGCCCACGTATACGTGCACGCGCGTGTGCTGTTGTTGTTGTTGCGACTGAAGGAAGAAGGAAAAGAAATTGCACGGGCCTGCTACTGGCTCTGTTGCTGAGCCACCTCCGCTGCCTCGTGCGGACAGAAGAGAAAATAGAGAAAGAAGGAAGAAAAAGAAGAGCGAGAGAGAAAGACGCGCGTCGCAACAGCCGTCGTCCGCCACCGAAGCGGCAGGTGCAATGACGGCCTACAAGAGATAAAATTCCTGTGGCAGGCTAGCCCCCGCCGCAAGCGGCGTTGACCTACCTATCCCAACCCCGTAGGATCAGGAACAGCTACCTACACTGTGCGTGCGATATCAGGGCACGCCAAAGAACCCTATAAAATATACACAGGTGGTAGAAATTTCCGCAGCCCTTCACGGAGTCTCACATAACTATAACTAGCCTCAGTCGCTTTATTTCAAAGGGATGTTGTCATAACATATTAATATAAACCACATAAACCAATCAAGCCACACCAATTTTTTTGCCGCTCAAATCCGCGCCTGAATAAGTTGACAAATGGGCAATTTCCTCACTGGCGTCCCAGAACCCTCCTCGCAGCGCTGCCTCTCCTCCTCCGCTCTTTTTTCCCTTCTCCTCTTTTTTTCTTTCACGGCTGTTGCGCGCTTCGGTCTATTCCTCCGGCGAGTCTGCCTCCGCGCACCGCCGCCGCGAATCTGCGCGTCTTCTGAACCGCGGCCTGGTCAGCGCGCCTCTCAATGTGCTGACGCATGAACACGTAGGTGGTGGTGAAAACGTTTATTGCCAATGATGTAAATCGTAGGGGGCGCCTGGTTTGCCGCAAAAGTTTGCATGATTACGAGAATTGGTCTGGGTATCGGGCATGCTGCAGTATTGGGTATTGAGCAGTCCGGGTTTGTAGTTGTCGCCAATGTGCAGCCTGCGCTATGGTGAGGGACGGAGCGGGGGGTGCGTATTCCCTTCTTTTGTCTCGGTAATACGAGAGAATATCACGGAAGGAGACCAGGTAGTGCATTCCCTGCTCACGACAGTATGAGGCATTAAAGGCTTTCGCCTTAATAAAGCGATTCTGCTCGTATTGTCTTTCACAGCTGTTCTGCTCCTGGCGAGCTTCTAGGGCGGCCGGCTCGCGATTTTCGCGTTGCCCTTCGAGCCATTTGTGTGGCCGGCACGTTCCTCGCGCAAAGAAGGCGACTGCGCACGTACTTAAAATGGCGTTAAAGGGCGATTCACACGACGGTCCGTTCGCCCGCGGCCCGCGCATTACCTGGTCTCCTTCCGTGATATTCTCTCGTATTACCGAGACAAAAGAAGGGAATACGCACCCCCCGCTCCGTCCCTCACCATAGCGCAGGCTGCACATTGGCGACAACTACAAACCCGGACTGCTCCCAATACTGCTGCAGACCAATTCTCGTAATCATGCAAACTTTTGCGGCAAACCAGGCGCCCCCTACGATTTACATCATTGGCAATAAACGTTTCCACCACCACCTACGTGTTCATGCGTCAGCACATTGAGAGGCGCACTGACCAGGCCGCGGTTCAGAAGACGCGCAGATTCGCGGCGGCGGTGCGCGGAGGCAGACTCGCCGGAGGAATAGACCGAAGAGCGCAACAGCCGTGAAAGAAAAAAAGAGGAGAAGGGAGAAAAGAGCGGAGGAGGAGAGGCGGCGCTAGCTGCGAGGAGGGTTCTGGGACGCCAGTGAGGAAATTGCCGACAAATGCTACGTTTGAATTAATTTATCGGAGTTCCGTAATCTCTATGATCAGATCAGGGGGATCTGTTCCAGCTCCGGGATCCGACCGGCCAGACGTTTGTAACAAGCACAATGCATTGTGATGCTTCTCCGGCTTACTTTTTCTTCCTCCATGTGCCGACGTCACTACCTCAACCGCACTCACCCCAGGACTGCAGCGATTCCAACCTTGATAAAATTGAAAACTTAATTTTATTATTAGTATTTGTTTCTCATCATATTTTAATTTTTTTTATTTTCATTTTAATTGTCACTTGAAATTATTGTATTCGTATCTTGAATTGATTTAATTTTGTTAACTGCGGTACTGCACATTGACCGTTGTTCCCGCGCAAACTGTCAGACAAGCCGGAGAAAGGAACTGGAGCGGTTGCTCCGTCGTCGCTATTGATCGTGCTTGTTTGGTGTCAACATCAACCCGGTGTGGGAGCGGCGCCTATATTCGGGTAGTGTCCTTACGTTTTTGATGAGCAGTACTCAATTGTCAACTAGGATAGCATGCACGTATAGGTGTTTTATGTGTATCCAGTATCCCGACCGGATTGTCAGATGTACTACAGGCATGCATCCACGTGCACGCGAAATGTAATTATGTACCGCGGCCAAAAAAAAATATAGAACTATATGCATGCTGGGCAAAAACTAGCGCTTCCTCACTGGAATTTTTGCTGACTGCATATTTGGTGACTGACTTTATCGTCAGCGGGGCGTCTCGGTGTTAATTGTTAGTGCTGCCGACTCCGGTAGGCTTGCCCCGTTTCTTTCTCGCTTAGTTACATCGTGCACGTGTGCGCCGACCCGCGAGCTCTCGTATGACAGTGCTCCATTTTCAACTAAGATGAGCGTGTAGGTGTACCCGCCGGATTGTCAGGTGCGCGCAATGTGTAATATGGAGCGGCCAAAGAAACCCTTTGAAAGTCTTTCGCGGTGGCAGAAGAGGCGCCGGTTAAATAAAATTGTGTCAAAAGTTTCTACATGTAGCTCTCAGCCTATCACGACTGATACCCGGAGCACTGCAGAAGCAAGCTGTAGTAACTGGGTGGACAGGAACGCCTCCAATAATGTTTGCACTACGTCAGAGTTCGAATGCGAGATTGGTGGTGACGTATCTGAATGCAGCTCTCATGAGGGAATGGATTCACCTAGTAGTCATGCTGATACCCTTTCTGGAGATGAAGAGGTTTCATCTGAGCTGCCGTCCTTTGAACAGGATAATCCGAGCGCGCGCATTGTTTCGGTTTCAGGCAGTTCGAATTCTGAGGATAATCCGAACGCGCGCATTTTTTCAGTTTCAAGCAGTTGTGGTGACCTTGCAAGGGGGGCCGATTTTGGCAGATCTTGCCCAACTGAGTTGGCACAAGATGGTGCTTTTCATGACAGCTGTCTGCAGGTAGGAGTGGGATGCACTAATTCTGAACCTGTGCCTGTTCACGACAGTAGCTCAGATGAAACTGCGTCAAGCAAGAGCTTCCCTTCAGATGCATTCTCTACAGATTCCGAGGTTGAGGCTTTGCCTGGAACTTTTTTGAGCAGCATCAGTGAAAAACAGACAAATAGTGCCATGGCAAATAGTGATTCAGTGTGTCGCATGAAACACTTCCTGACTGAATGGTCTGGTGATCATAAGATCACTCATGGAGCCCTTTCCTCACTTATGAATGAGTTGAGGCGTTACCCCATCTTCTCAGGCTTGCCGCGCGACCCAAGAACTTTGCTGTCTACACCTCGCAGGGCATGCGCAGTAACTAGAGATGTGCCACCGGGTTCCTATTTTCACTTCGGCATTGCAGAGAGTTTGAAAAGCCTACTTGTACAAGTCAGTGACCTTTCGACCATACCACCCCAAATTGGTATAATGTTTTATGTTGATGGGCTGCCACTAACCAAAAGCACTCACAGTCAGTTTTGGCCAGTTCTTGGTAAAACTCAGGACGTAGCTCATAGTGGAGTATTCTTGATTGGCTGTTATCATGGCCATGCAAAGCCAAATTCCGTTGAGGAGTACCTTTCGGATTTCCTTGCTGAGCTTCAAGACCTCTTGGCAAATGGATTCCATTTCTGTGGACAAATATTCTCTGTTTATGTAAGGGGATTTGTTTGTGACGCACCGGCTAAAGCATTCTTGTTAGGCACCAAGTCGCACTCCGGCTACTTTGGCTGCGGAAAGTGCACACAAGAGGGCGAGTTTGTAGATGGAACGGTCGTTTTTCTTGAATCTGACGCACAGCTGCGAACAGATCAGTCATTTGCTCAAAAAGCACAAGAAGAACACCATGTAAAAGACACGCCCCTTCAGTCCTTGCCTGTAGGCCTAGTCACACAGTTTCCTTTAGATTATATGCATTTGGTCTGCATTGGTGTTGTGAAGAAGCTGCTGCTTCTGTGGATTAAGGGCAGTAAATCTTACCGCCTGCCATCACTGTCTGTAAATGAAATATCTCAGCGTTTGGTTGACTTGAAACAATTTTGCTGCGGTGAACTGGCACGACTACCACGGTCTTTGAAGGATCTTGGCTTTTGGAAGGCAACTGAATTCCGTTCCTTTGTTTTATACTTTGGTCCAGTAGTGTTGAAAGGTGTCCTAGGGCAAGAGAGGTATGAACATTTCCTCGTACTGCATGTTGCTATTATCATACTTGCTAGCCCATCCATGTGCATGACATACAATAATTATGCCAAGGACCTTCTTTGTTTTTTTGTTCGCAGTTTCAAGTCATTGTATGGTCGCGGGAAAGTTTCATATAATGTCCATGGGCTAGTGCATCTTGCTGATGATGTAGCAAACTATGGAGCATTAGACAATTTCAGTGCCTTCCCGGCTGAAAGCTTTATGTTTCGTCTGAAACAGCTGCTTCGCAGTTCAACTCGCCCGCTTGAGCAGTTGCACAACAGATTAATTGAGCTCAAAGAGAGTGGCAACCTCAATGCCTTCCAGAATGGTCCAGAACCTTCCATTGTTTTCAAGAAGATGCATATGGGAGGACAGCTACCGAATGACTGCAGGGGGCCACAGTTTCACACTGCCGTCTTTCCAAAGTTTGTCCTTAAATCGGCTATTGGAGACAATGGCTGCATTCTCTCCAACTGTTGCGTAATCCTAGTCTCCGATTTTTGCTTTGATGAAGCAGGTTCAAAAGTGATTGTGGGCAGACAGTTCACAGAGGTGAGAGATTTCTACACTGTACCTTGCCGCTCCAGTGACGTGGGCATTTTTGTTGTATCTCATCTGTCATCTTGCAAGGTGTGGCCGGTATCGCGTGTCCAGTCAAAATGTATGCTGCTTCCTTATTTAGGTTCCAATATTGAGTATTTAGCTTTTCCATTGCTTCATACTATGTAATTTTGCCTCATCATCAGATGTATGTGTTGTTGTATCTTTAATTGTCTACTTTTTACCAACACTTCAATGCTTTTACTGTCTGCAGCCTAATAGTTTTCACTTTTTCAGGCAATGTTTGCTATAGTTCGTTTTTTATCCGATGACTCAGTCGATGTGGTGCCAACAAATTGGCTAAAAGGAGACGAGTGTCTGTGGCCAACAGCGTTCCGTGCAACTCGTACCGTCAAGGCGGTGAAACACCGAGAAGTGCCAGATGCTTCTTTCAAGAAGCACACTGTTCACGTTCTGAGTTTTGAAGGTAAGAAAACCAGTGTGTTTTCCCTGTTATCTTTTCTTAATCTTATGGGATTAAGAAAAGAGGATATATGTTGAATTCTGCTGGTTAATTAAAGGAATATTTAATATAGCATGAACTGTCTGCATTTAATGCAACATGGATGCGATGAAGCACAAACAGTGAAACAAGATAGTAGTCACTTCATAGTTAACACCAGCACAGTTGAGTTTTACTTTTATACAAAGTGAAAATTGGATTTCCACAATATAGATCACCATAATTCTTAGCTTTGGAAGCAGAGTGGTCGTGTTTCATTTGTCCTGTTGACGTTTCATTTGTTAAAACTGATTATAAAATTTATCAGTATTTTTGGAGTGGAAATTTTAGAGTATAAGCTCTACTTTTCATACTGCAACTCTCATGATCAAATTAGGCACGGTTTCGACCTTCCTCTGCTGGAGGTGTTCCCATATGAAGTAACATGCATGATTTGCTGGGGAGAGATGCTGCTGTGTACCAAGTGACTAGGCCAGGGTAGAACAGCTGATTTGCTGGTGCATGGCCCTTCAGTCTTGCCGCAAATAAGGCACGCGCTGCTTTGAATATGTCAACTCTATGGTGCAGGCACTGAGTCGGATCATCTTGCCAATATAGCTTGCTGGAATGAAGGAAAGGTTATTAAGCCATACAAATATACTGCCATGATTGACAGAGGTTACTCATATAATGTGGTCTAACCAGGACAAACCTCCAAAATTCTTTCTTCATTGCGGTCTGCCTTTGACAGTATGTTCAGTAGTGTTATTTTTACTGAAGTCATAAGGAAACATTTCACATTAGATTTTTAAACAATTGTTTTTGACATTCACTGTTGGAGGCTTTAAATTGGGCTAAAATGAATGCTGAACGTCCAATTTCGTTTTATTTTAGACACATACCAAAGGGCAAGATCAAAATTAAGAAAAGCTGAGGATACAGATGACATCGCAACTTCAACAGATCAAGGTATGTAGCCCTCAATTCCAAGTATTAAATATTTCAGAAGTACTGCCACTAGAGCTTTGAAAAGGTGTACTCTGGCTTTGAAAGTTGTGAACAAGAAAATACTGTGAATTAAGAACTAGTTACTGCACAGCTTTATGGCTTAACCATTTATCATTTATGCAAACAAAGTAGCCTAATTTGCTCAATACTTGCTAAGCTGGATACTATCTTTGCATGATGCTATGCTTTGAATAGTTGCCATTTGGATATGCAATACTCAGTGAATCTTACTGATCTGATTGATCACATGCCCAAGAGAGGCTTTGGCGCATCTTTCTGTGTCCTATCAGTGGTAGAATTTCGGAGTGAGTAGGCCACCTGCTTCATCATCTGTCATGTGAAAAAATGTTTTGCACTGGACTTTGCTGTTAGTGTACATTATAAGAAGGGATGATGTAAATAAACTTGTTTAAACAATGATCAGCTGTAAGTATAGTAGTGAAGAGGTTCTTTGAAACTGTGACGGCTGGCTGTACTTTACTTGGCATGAGAACTGGCTTGCTCTTTATCTGAAATGACATTTTCCCATTTCATAGCTGGCAACACATGCTTACTTTGCATATTTGCTGTTAGCAGCTAATTTTTAAGGTGTTGAAACGATATAGCTGAAGTGGTGAGAGTCATGTTTTGATAAGTGAGTTATAGCGAGTGATGTCTCTATGCACAGATATATGGAAAAGCACTGAACAAGGGTTGGGGTACCTTGGTTTGCAAGGCGAGCCAACATTTCAACAAAGGGGCTTATCTCAGATGAAGACAAGATCCCTTGTTAAAATGTTGGCTTGGCTTGCAGGCTCGGGCCCCCTCAACCCTTGTTCAGTGCTCTTTCATACTGTGTAGCCATCTCCTTTCTCCTTTGTTACCCTGTGTACAGATGTCTTTAAACAAACTATGAGAGACATCTCAGTGCTATCTGTGCATTTCGATTCGATCATTTATCTAGAGCTCTTGAGCCGTGTGCTGAGCAGAAAATTAAATCATAGCACAGGTGCTTGTTTGGGACCAATGTAGTCTGTGTGGATTGCATGACAGCGGCCTCGCTAGAGTATGTTGTCAGTAAAAGTCAGTGCCTTTTTTTTTTCACAATTTCACTTCACTTTCGCCACAGCATCTCTAGAAGCCAAAATTATGCATCTGGAATCTTCTCGAGTTGGCAATTCACCCATTGCACATTTAAAAATGGTACTGCTTATATTTTTGAGTAGTAATATTGAATACTGTTTGCATATTTATGTGAAAGAATATAATATGATTTTTGGTGACAGTACTGCACCTAGCAAAGCTATTTTATAAATGTGCAATGTGTGAAAGCAAGCTCAACTACCTTCCAGATACTATATCTGGCGTTTGAAATTTTGAGGCATAAGACCAATTAAGAAAATTTAGAAAGGAGAATCATCTTTTTTGATGGCCATCAAATTATAGAGTATTGCCCTTGAAATCAAAAATGAAGTTCATTACTTGATTTTAGCTAATTAAATTGTTTAGCTCTGTAGCAACCAGAATACCTGCCTCGCTGTATAACCAATCTGCAAAGGCTACACCAGGGTACTCATCATAATTTTTAAAATGCAGATCTATAGTAATTAAAAAAAATTGTAAATTCACTTCTAGCAGTCTTATCTATGGAGTTCTGAGTGGGGTGGCTATTTATGTGGTGAATTTCTCACCTTCGTGCTAGTGGCATTCACAAACTGTTGATATTTAGAATCGGTACCCAGTATAGACATCGCCTTGAACTTTTTTGCTGCAAATTCACATTTCATTTTCAGAGAAGGGTCGTGGGAAGCGAAAGAAGGTATCGGCAAGTTTGAGCAGCTCTGATATCTCTGATTTTGAAGATGGAAACAAAGATTTTGGACTCCGTGGTATTCCACCCTCACCTTTCAGGTCTCAAAGGCATGGAACGTTCCCTTTCTCAAGAAAATTTCTGGGTGATAAGAAAATAACTGATTCTTTCAAAGAGCTTGTTCTAATTTAGGAGCTGAATTTCAAAAGTACTCTTTTCATGACAAAGAAACACCATATTCATGGAGGTTATAATTTTTCTTGTTTGGTTAATTTTGTGTTGTTGCTTCTAATTGCAGTGGTTCAACTTTGCATGGAGAGAACAGTTCTGCAGCATTGCACACGTCCACAGGCATTTTGTCACCATGTCCTTCAGGTGAGGTCACTAGCGTTACCATATGTTCGGTACTGTTAAGCAGCACTGAGTTGCACAGTGCTTATTTGCTGGTGTAGGTGTTTCAGGCTTTTACTTAAGCAAGTCTGCTTAGGGAAATGCATGCAACATTCATGTAAATATATCCAGCTATATGCAGTCTCCATTGTCTGCAGGGGAAAGAAGTTTTGAATCATCACCCACTTCTGCTGGCATTTTGGCAACAAGTCGTTCAGGTACTGTTAAATGCTAGGAGCAGCTAATTTCATTTGAGTTTAAGAGCTTTTAATCAGTGTTGCTGAAGTTCTTTGGCTTGGAGTATTTCAGTTTATAATTTGCTTGCATTATAGTATATGTGTAGAGTGTGATCGATACAGTCTTAGTGTAAATGCATCCAGCTATATGCAATCATTTCTACCGGCAGAGGGGCGAAATTCTGAAACATCTCACACCTCGACAAGTGTTCTGCCACCAAGTACTCAAGGTATGCTTGCATTGCGGTGAAACTTGCCTCCCCCTAATGCAGAACCCTGCGCATGTCTTTGTATCTGCATATGTATGTATATATGTTATTATAAGCTACACGCATCATCCTTGCCCACAGAGAAAAGGCACTTCGAATTCGGAGCAGCCCACACTTCCACAGGCGTTATGTCACCAAGTTCAGGTACGCACACCTGCCTTATTATATGTTAAGTGCAATTAGGTGCCATCAAGCTGCATAGGTTTCCATTGCCAGTCTGAGCATCGTATGACTGCTTTTCGGGTCTAACTGTATAGTAATGTGTGCAGCATAATGGACGCAGCATTTATGTAACTATATCCAACTATGTGTAGTTATTTTTGCTTGCAGTAAAACAGAGCTCTGAAGCATCACACACTTCCATGGGATTTTTGCCACCAAATCCTTGAGGTATACAAATGCTACCTTATGTTATGTTGGGCACAGTCAGTCGCCACCAGGAAGCAGTGTCTAGTTACTTCTTTGAGCATACTGTGACACCGATTGTTGGGCTTGAGCATAAATTATTCAGTATGAATGCACATATATCTGACTTCATGTTCAGTCATTTGAAGCTAGAAGTAACTGTTTCAATTGAAATTTTGAGTTGTAATCAATTTATGAGAGTCTATTTCTATCGTCTTGCAGTACTTTTTGCTATTAAGTGAACACTTACTTTGTTCGATCTATTTGGGGCAGTTGTGGTCCGAAAGACCTCTCAAATTTTGGTTCGTCGGGTACTTTAACTTCAGCATAGTAGCAAAAAACATTACATATTGATGAACGTTAAAAACACTGGTGTATAATATGGAAGAGGTTCATCATTCATTGTATTAACATTTTTGCTTTATATGCAGCCTGCCTTGGATGCTCACATGTGAAAGACCGGGCAGCATCAGAAGCAGGAAGCATCAGCTCTGGTAAATAAAAATTCTTGCAAATAGAAAACAAAATACTTGAGCACCATGCAGGAAATAATTGCACAATGGATCTGTCTCAGTAAATATAGAGAGTAGGAAAGTTTGTTTCATGTGCAATAAGAACTGTGTCAACAGTAAAGTAAATTTATTCAAGTATGAACTGCTTTACTCAGCCAGTTGAATCAGATTTCTGTCAAAATCAAGCTGTAGAGTTGTGCTGGCTCTTTGGGCTTGGTACTGCAGCACAATTTGCTTTTGTGGGCAGCACCATGTAATATCCAGTCCTTTCAATCTGTATACAGCATGCCACATACTTGCTCCATCAGAACAACAGGCATGACGTGTGCTTCTACTTTATGGCTTAATGCATTTACTTCTGTTTCTTGGTTACTCTTTTCAGATAATGCACTTCGGATTCTGCGAGAAGTTTGCTTTGTGAAGAAAGAGCTTAGAGCGATAAAAGGGCTGTTGGAAAAAGGACAGTGCGGTGATAGTGGAGGGTCTGGAGAATCTGTCATTTTACCATTGAAAACAGAGGAGGATATCCAAGAAATTGAAAAAAAGCTGAAATGTGAAGAGTTTCATGCACGACTGGTATGTTTCATTTTACAAGTGTGCTGGTGTGGTTCATTTGCTTTTGGTGAATAAACATAGTTGCCAGTTCATGTACCTGACAGGGTACTCAGAGAAGGATGCAAGGCATAAAGCAGAGTGCACAAGTTGCTCATAGTGTGCATATATGGTTCATTGGGAGCACATAATTAGTGTGGCAGGAAATTAAAGAAGGATGTGGCCATGGATATGTAAAGTAAAAGCAAGTGCAATGTGGGCATTACATTAGCAATGCTGCTGGACAGATTTCCTGCCAAAAACATGTATTACATAACCCCTACTGGTTTTACAGGTTCGCCAGCTTGCTGGTATAGGTGGAACCACTGCCCAAGCTGCGACGACAAGGATATTATCAAAGTTGATTGATGACTCTTTGGGCCAACATTATAGCTTGTATGGCCAGAAAGGCAAGAAGGTGTTTGCTAACTTGGAACTATTCAATGTGATCCAGAGTGAGTATACTCCCATGTCACATATGACTACTCAAGGCAGTTCTGGCATTAGATTCTTGAGTGCTGAAATTTTTGCAAACCGCTAAACAGCGCTTGTAAGATATATGGTCATATCATAGCTGGATACAAACAACATACATAATTTTTCATTGATATAGTAGTTCGTGGTTAAAGCATCATATCGGCACAAGAATTTCTAGGTCTCTAACTTGTTTGTTACTGTCAAAAATTAAAACTGATTTCTTTACTTTTCAGTAATACACATGCTGCATACGTACCATTGCCCATAGTTCTGCTGTTTTAGTAGGATAGCTGCTGTTTTCACGTTGTATCCTACTCAGCTGAAGCCCTCTCTTACTTCGCCTGGCAAAAAAACCTTTACTCCCGGGCAACTTTTTGTGGCTATGCAACCAAGGCTGCGGAGCAGTGCTTTAGTTCTGGCATATCTGGCCTCAGTTTCGGTTTCAGTTTGACCTTTACTTGAAGTCATAGTTTTCGAGCCGCAAGCGACACAGCAAGGTCCTTCTTTAGCCAGCTTAGGGCCTACTTGAACGTAAATGTGTGGTTAATGAATAAAACACACTTTGTACATTGCCAAAACGTGTGCATTGCGTTGTGTAGCAAGACCAGCGGCAGCGGGTAGACGCAACAAAAACAGCCAACGTGCATTTCAGATTACTGACAGATGGTGTAGCATCTCGTTTTGCTCAGCATATTCTGCTGATTCAAAAATGCACTAAACTAACATTGCACTGTCTTGTGTTGTAGAACGATCATGATGTACCGTGATCATATAATACTCTAGAGCATGATCCTTGAAACTGTTGTGCTCGTGATTGTGTTTTAGTGTTTTTTATGCCGTCATTTTTTTTTTTTTTGCCTCTTACAGAAGCAGTACGGCTTATGAATGGACTCTCGCTGGCATCACTGCAGGATATCCAAACAGGAGTTAAAGGGTGGCTCAAGAACTGCTCTGCACGGCTGAAGAATGCCAAGAAGAGGTACTTGGATTGTGCTGATGCGATTTATACACTTATCCACATGTACTGAGAATTTGAAAAAAAAAGTCACCTTTGTACTCATGTGGGCTTGTCTTTTTCCCCCTACTGTTTGAAAGTGGAGGCAGGCTATTTCACTAGTTTAATGGGTTGAGCTCCTTGCTTGTCACTGTCACTAGGTCTAAGCCCAGTTATAGGAATAGGCACTTGTGTTGGCTTCTCTATCTTCTGTCATCTTTTTTGCACTTGTTAACAATGAAGGTGTAAACTACCAGTAGCCTGGACATCAGAGGTGTGCCTTAGCAATTTGAATGCACTTGTGAAGAAATCATATGGATAAAAGACTGACGGCAAAAATGAAATATTGTGCAGCTTCGTAAAGTATTGCGGGGTTTTTTTTTTGTTCACTGTTTGCAAAGTGAACAAATATGAAATTACCGTTGTGTTAAAAGTTCTTATATTCTTATATAGTGGGTGCTATCTACTGCAATACCGTACTAGATATTACATTGACTTGGCTATCCAATTAACAGTGACTATAGAGTCATGTAATCCCTTTTAACAATTGTTATTGCAACAGCTGTTTAATCAAGGATACTGCAGAAGTCCTAGGGGGCTATTTAAAAAAATGATTTTGGTGTTTAGTTTTTTCTTTTCCTGTCCTCACTTTTTTAGTCAGCATTTTGCTTTTGATTCTTGTAACATTTGCAGGGGTAGAGAGCAGGTCTGCTGTTTGAAGTAATGCATGTTACGTATGTTTTGTATATATGTGACTAAAAGATGTGAAATGTGTAGTGGAACACCACACAGGGATGGATTGGAAAAGAAGCTAACTGTGCAGTGATACATTTTTGCATGCTGAAATTTTGTGCTGTTGAAACACAGCTGCGATGCCTCATGGCCACTGTTTGGCTGCAGCTTACCTAAAAGAAAAAGCTTGTTAATGTTACAAGAGGCTGAGTTAACTAAACAGGTGTGCAAATATTCAGTATTTTCTCATAACACATTAAATGTCCGTTTCGATTCACTCAACAAGTGAAAAGGTGCACATTTCAAATAATTTGCAGCTAACAGAATAAAGTGAGGCATTTGGATCATAGGCACCAAATTTGAATAGGGCGTGTTTTTTTTTTCTGATGACTTATTTTAAAACAGAGCCTACTCTGACAATGCACAGCATGGCCAGCTTGTGCAAGGAGCAGTCAGTGCCATTAGGACTGCAAATTAATCCAATTTATGGACGATGGTTTAGAATCAACAAGGTTCAGCCAGGTTCAGTAAACATGTCCTATCACCTTGCCGGATATTGGAGGTCGTGGCGCACTGCTCTTGTCCTCATGTCAGCCAAAGTGTAGCACTTGTTTCCATCACCGTCAGAAAGAACAAGCAATTTCATTATGTGAATATGAATATCATCGGGCAAAATCTGACTGTGTTCAGTCGTTAGTTACAGCATTCCTGGATGAATGTTTGGTTTGTGTCAATATCCACAAACACAGGGAATAATCGCGTGGATGTTTGATTTGGTTCTCACTATTCAGTTTGATTTTTTCTGCTCTCTATATATACTTTGCCAGCAAAACTATATTATTCAGTTTAGTTTCAGAATACTATTCTCGCACCACTATAGTTGCTAACAAGGCATTCTTTGCAGACAATTCATTTTGCCTTGCATGATACAGCTTTTTTCAGTATGACAGTGTGACCGCGGACAACAAAGCAAAATTTTTATGTAGGTCCCATTCTTAATGTGGAAACAAAACATAAGGCACTTATTTCATAACTTCATAAAAGCATACTGAAGTATGTTACCTATAATTTTCTCATTGCAGGATGTCTAAGGGGACTCCTGATCACCTCACCTCCACCTGCCAGCCAGTCTCAGCATTTGTGGAAGCTGCGAACATTTAGTTATTCCAGGGAAACTAAGTTTATGGGCACACAAGTCCATGCCATATGTTTTTTTAAGATTTTTATTTATTTGCTCATGACGCCAAGCGGAATACTTGTTTTCATGCTTATTTTTTAGTTCTGTTTACATTGTCGCTGTTGTGTTGCGCGAATTCTTTGTCATGTGTTCTTTTATTTACTGCACTTAGCATATCTTGCATTTCATACTTATTTTTCAGTTTTGTTTACATCGCTGCTGTTGTGTAGTTGTGCATAAGTCCTTGTCATGTTTTTTTTTATTTTACTCACAGTGCCAACTGCCATACTTGTGTTTTACAGTATATCTTACATTTCTTGCTTACTTTTCAGTTCTCTTCAGGTCATTACATTGCTGTAGACAGTGTTTCTGAGCACATAAGTCTAGTCATTTTTTTTTTTTTTCAGATAATTATTTACTTGCAGGGACAAGTATATCTTGAATTTCATGCTTTTCTCTTTAGATAATTCCTGGACGATTTTTTCAGGTGCATAAATCTAGTCATGTTTTTATATTTATTTATTTACTTGCCACGCCAAATTGTATCTTTTATTTTATGCTTATTTTTCAGTTCTGTTTGTCGTTGCTGTCGGCAAACCATGCTCCTAAGCGCATAAGTCCTTGTCATGTTCTTTCTTTTAAGGCTTTTATTTGCTTACTCACAACACCAAGTACTTGTGTTTTCCAGCAAATCTTACTTTTCATGCTTATTTTTCAGTTTTGTGTAGGGTGTTGCTGTGACAAGCCATATTTCTCAGTGCATAAGTCTGTCATGTTCGTTTTCTATGCATTTTTATTTTTCAGTGCGCCTCACATTATCATGTTTATATTTCATTCTGTTTTGCTTCTCTAGCTTTTTTTTTTTCAGACTGCTGCTTTGTTATGGCCTTTACCTACTGTTTAATCAACTGCCACAGTAGATTGGTTTTTCTGAATCCTGTGTGTAATGCCCTCTTTGGCCCTTGAGCAGGGTGTAAATAAAAAGTATTTCATTTCGTATTTGATTACTATTAAAGTGAAAGCTTGCACAACACTGAGTCGTTATTTTTTAAAGCTATTTGCATGCTAGAACTGCGTGCAACTGGCTGACTTTTCTGTAAATTGCCAAGTTTATAAATGTGGCGGGTGCAGGCTAGCCGTTAACTGTTCTTACATGCAAGAGGCTTTGATGTTAGCAATTAAGATTTGCTGCAGATCAACAGTGCTAATAAGCCTCTTACATATAAGAACAGTTAGTGGTTATAACTTCAGTCTGTCAAATCGTATTTTGAGTGCGTCTATGCAAGATATTTTTAGCCTTTTAAGGAGAAAATAAAGGCACATTAGCACAGAAATATACATCTCTAAGACGTGCCAAATTTCTTTCATAGACATGCAGTAGGTGTCCTTAAGATGTGTACACGATCGTCTTCCAAGACGTCTTGTAACCCAAAATGTATGGTGCGTTATCCCAGCTATGAGACTGCTACTGACCAGCTTGATAAGTCTTGAAACATCTTCCCAAGATGAACTCTAGATGTCTTGAGTGACTTGCAAACACTTCTCATAGATGTTCAATAGACTATTAAAATATCTGGCTAGCTGTCATATAGACATCTTCCATGTCTTACCTAGACAATTTGTAGATGTCTAAGAGATGTTGCTGTGTTCACTGGGGGCCGAGGCCCGAGGACACGCCCAAAGGCATGGGCAGGGGGGAACGGTGTCTTGACATGTAAGCGGCGTCTCGGGTCGGTGGGGTCGGTAGGTCGGGTCCTTGCGTCGGGTGCAGTTGGTCGTGTCGTGTGGTCTGGGCGGGGGACGGGGCGGAGGAGCAACGGCGATGTCGGCAACCTTTCGCGGGGTCGGCTTGCGAGAAAACGGCTTCGCCCGCTTGTAAATCCCTTTTTTTTTCGTTTGCTACCCTAGACCGCCAAAAAAATTGAGAGGTGACCAATTGGAATAATTCTTTCACTCGCTAATCCATTCTAGTTCTGATTCTATTCGAATTATAAGTCCGTTGTTTTTCACTACCCAATCTACTGCATTTGTGGCCCTTTCCAAATTCCCACTACGCAACTACGCGAAATGCGTCACATTGTTAGATAGCTCCAAGCCCTCGTGCCAGTACCGGCACAGTGGCGCTGCGGTTATGCGAAGCGCCACTGCACTGGCAGGTGGCTGTTCCAACAGTGCTGCCAACCCTACGGATTCTTCCCTAGATCTAGAGAATTTGGACGTTCTTTAGGGGAAAAGGGATTTTTTTTGTATAATCTAGGGAAATTTCATTTGCTCGGAAAGTTTCTTTTTCTCTCTCAAATTTCAATTTCTCTCTCAATTTTTCTCTGTCAATTTTCACTCCACAAATTATTATTGAGAAAAACGTTCAGGCAGCTATTGCGAGGGGCATTCAGGCAGCGGTAGAGCGGGTCTTGCAGGGCATCTTGGAGCCCCGTCTGATTAAGCTGCAAGCCTTTTAAATCAGAATCGATCGGAAACTTCAGGAGCTTGAGGAGTGTACGCGGACGAAGGTACTAATATTAACTGGCCGGTTGGCTAATAGGCAGCTTGCAGCTGATGATTCGCCCGACACCGGGTGGACGCACCAAGCGCGATTTCCTTTAGTGTTCAACATGGCCCGCCCTCCTAAATTGCAGATTTTGCAATGGAACTGCCGGGGGTTTAGAAAATAAGAGGGATTCGCTACAGCAATACGTAGATTCGTTGGGTAAATCACCAGATATTATTGCACTGCAGGTCGTGAATACGGAGGCCAAACTCAGACCATACAGCACGCATCAAAACAGCTCATCCACTTGCATTCTGGTGCATAAGGATTGCACGGCTGTGACAATTGAGCTGGAGTTAGTCAGTGAGCTGCAGCATACATTTATCAGCTTCTACCGAATGTACGCACTATCAGAAGTGCGTATGTGTTGAACATATATAGTCGACCA